>NC_048273.1:16542980-16782980 GCF_009762535.1 Notolabrus celidotus | reverse complement strand
GTGCAGCCAGAGCCTGTGAAGCCACTGTAATAAGCTCCGCCCTTCAGCGTAGTGTCACAAGACGATGTGTGTCCTTTGAAGTTTCTCTCTACGGCAGCTGTGAATCAAAGGAAACCCGTTTTTTAAACTCTAATAACTAACGAAAAAGAAACTTTTCAGAAAAAAAAGGACTTGGACACAAAACAGTCAAATACTAACTACATATCGCCACAGCATACGGATGTGAGAAACATTCATACGACGTGTATTTATTTTTTAAAGTTTGAGACGGATTTTTTTTACCTATACTGCAGCCAGCCACCAGGGGGCAGTCACACTGCTGAAAGCCTCACCACCAGGGCCCTGTCCGGCACGCTTGGTTTTGACTCAGTCACGATCATATGGTCGCAAATCAGTGGCGCTCGTGCATTCGAGCGGGGGGGGCGTCGTTTTGGATGAGCTCCCAGGGGAGGGGGGGAGGGGTTAGACGGAGTCATGAGGAAATGCTACATTCAAATTCATGCTAGTTTTCCGAGACTAGCTTTAATAAAAACTAGAAACATCTAATGTAACAGTCGGTAATGATTTCATGGCATCAAATTTATGTCTGCCTCCTTGTGGGACGATTTAACATTAAAGTGAACAGATAGGGTTAGACCAGGTGAACAGGACCGCTGGAACACGTGTTGATATTTCTGTCCTCATTCAGCTCTCCTTTGTCTCTGAGCTTTGCAGTTTACTCCCTGGCAAAACTGGCCAATATTTTTGCTACAGTGTCAACAGGCAGAGGTACTGGACTAATATACTGGATACACTGGAATATGTTGGGGTTATGACCTGTAAGAATCAAGTATTTAACACAGCCTGGTAATTAAAGTCGATGAAGGTTTTTCAAAAATTATTTTACAACACAGTGTGCGTGTTTGGCATTTTTATCAAGGGAAACCATTAAGTTTCTTTATCAAGGTAGAGTTGATTGGAAAGCATTATTTCTTTGTATCAATCTTCTTGTGGCAACAAAAGTCTTCCACGGCTGGAGGTCGAGAGCTCTTCAAGGACATAAACCAGCCTCAACTAGAGATAGGTGCAAAGAATAGAAAAAAGATATGAATAATATTTTTGTTGAGAGCAATTATAGTATGCAGAGAAGTGGGCTATTACTCTCAGACACACACAGCCGCCCTCCCCCATAAAGCTGGCTCCTGGCTCGCTCAGCCGTAGTGGGACTCAGAGGCTGGCACAGCTGGCAGTGGCCGAGCACACTGGGCACGGTCTCCTTCCTCCTGTGCCAACCCCAACCCACGCTCATCACATTCAAATTCACCCAGCTTTATTGGCAAGATGAACGCGGTCACTGTTGCTTGCCCGTCATGCTGAGAGACCAAATACAGTGGTGATCTTTCACCAGGAGGGTTTGCTCCCTTTTGTATTCCCTTTTGTATATAGTGTCATGAGTGAAAGGTGTACAAAGATGAATGTGAGCTTGGTTTTTCTCTGTACTTCTTTTTTTGGAGCTGCTTCTCCCATTTCACAGCTTGATAAAAAGGCAAAGAAACACCCATACATCACGTTCTACCTCTTAGAGCACAAGCCTGTGGGTGTGCTATGGTTACACAACACTGCACATCTTGTCATTCCAAGCATATGAAAGAAAATAGCCAGGGGGCAGATCTTACTCTGATAGACCCCCCTCCCTCTGAAACAAGCTTTGTCTTTGTCAGAACAGTCAGACGCCGGCTCATTATCTAAAGAATATTTCCTCACGCAGATCTACTGTTACACCATCAGTCTGTGCTGCCTTATTGTGTGTGAGTGTTATTGTTTTCTTTTCCTAGTGTACCCACCGCCCCAACTACCCACCTGTCTCATCTATTTCTCCCTCACTTAGTCATTTACTACATTTCCTAGAATGCCTTTTGACAGCCTTCACAGAGCAGGCAGGAGCTTGTTGCGTTTGTGCTGTGGGTTAAACACGTGGGTGGGGAGAGAGCAGGAGCAATAGCAACACCGATTGCAAAGTAAGAGCAGGAGAATGAGTTTTTGTGGGCAAGAGAAATTGAAGATACAAAAGGAGTAACCCTTTAAAGGCTGTCTGGGTTCTGAGCTGAGTGCTGGTTTAGAAAATGTTTTTACTACTTCTTGTACTTTGTTAGAGTTTTTCTCTATTGACAATTTTATAGTCGGGTAAAAATGCTGGGTCAAGAAGGAATTGATTTGTAAGACACTGAATGTGATATTTCATTTGGAAGTTAAGATTTTCATGATCTGACGGAGGTCTCTCATCTTTTTGTCAAATTAGATACAACAGAGCATCTAACAGATATTCTCACACAACTATGTCTCTATTCAGCTCATAGGTTGGGTCCTTGAGCCTAGTGAGACAGACAGAGAGAGAGCATTGACGGTCAAGTGACAAAGAGAGCAAGATAAGAGAGCAAGGGCGGCTCATGAAAACAACGTAGTGAATCAAAGAAATAAGGCATTATATGGGGATTTTTAATTTAAGAACTAATTCCACAGCTTCACACATACAGTTCAAGATGAAGCTCAGTTATTTTTGTATGCAGCTGCTCCTCATACTGCCTGCTGTGTGTGACTCTGCTCTGCTCTCTGTTAGACCTGCAGCTCTCTCTCAGTTCAATGACACAGACAGACTGTTCAAATTCACAGGTTGGCTCATACTGTATGATAACGTATCATATCGTATCATATCGTATTCAGCACCCAGCTGTAGTGATCAAGTGAAAATGATCACCAGCTTGCTTTTTGAGTATTTGTAAGGGATTGTTTCAGCAGTAGTCACTCAAGAGCTTTTATATTTTCATTCTTGTTTTTTTCATGTGTTGGTTGACTTAATTTGACTTGACCATCGAAGAAACTTATTCAGCATATAGAGAAATTTGTGCATATAGTTGTAGAACTGTGAACATCGATTTTTTGATTCATAAAATAATCACGAGTTCTATTGATAAAAGTGTGTATGTGTGTTTGTGTATCAGTGTGAGTGTGTGTAACCTTTTCACATTCTTCAGGTTGTGTCATTATGCAGAAACAAGGCAGTGGGATTGTATGAACGTTTGCTGGTGGTGATTATGATTCTGTCTGTGATCTGACGAGATGACAAGTCTGAGCATACTGCCAGTGTGTGTGTGTGTGTATGTGTGTTCCTTAAGCTCTGACAGGCTAATATGCCTCTCAGCCTCTGGAACAGATTGTCCTTTTCCTGCAGTTCATCCCTATGTCTTCTTCTTCTGTCTTCTCCTCAGTCGTACTTCCAGCTACTATCCCTCCATCTTTTTGTCTGTTTTGAAGTAAACTAAAGATTTTCTCATTTTATAAATAAAAATCCGTTTTGCCCTTTCTTCTTGCCTCCCCTCTTTTATCTCTCTCTCTCTCTCTCTCTCTCTCTCTCTCTCTCTCTCTCTCTCTCTCTCTCTCTCTCTCTCTCTCTCTCTCTCTCTGTCTGCATGCCAGTTGGCAGCTTATCTGCCCTCAGGTGTTTATTGACCAGCCCTCTTTCGCTCTTTCCTTCTTTGTATCAACCCAACCATCCATCCATCCATCCCTCCGTCTATTCATCTCTATCCGGCCACACTCTGCCAGTACTCCCTGGTGGCTGTGCTTTGGCAGGGCTGTGGAAAGAGACTGTGCCGTGTTGTTTCTGACACCTGGCCCAGCTCAGAGTGCTCCAGCCCAGCTCACTTCTCCTCTGTTGTCAACCCATCAGCTGATCAGCATCTTTCTCTTATAACATCACACACTGCCCCTCAGCTAGAACAGGCCGTTTGTAGGGTGATGGTGTGCTGCAGAAGCTCATGAGTAGTGTCATCTCCTTTTTTTTTTTTTTAGCTTACTTTTAAGACTTTAAACTGTCTAATTAGGATGAGTCAGACAATTGGTACAGAGCGCCAAGCCTACTGCAGAGTTCACTACCAGTTTTGCTGTGCCATTTCCTATCAGATTTAACAAGCAGTGAATAAACCCAAATATCTATTTTTTTGATGTTTTTTAGATAAACAAGCAATTCTTATCTTGATTAGGTTCTTCCAAAGGACATTGAGTGTCTCGGTGAGATTTTCTCTTAAAGATCACATATCATGCTTTTTTCATCAATATGTATTGGTCTAAGAGGTCTCCAAAACATGTCTTTAAAGTTTATGCTCAAAAAAACACTTTGAAATCAGATTTTGGCATGCCTGAAAAGTCCTTTTCTTCAGTCCTCCTCAGAACTGTTTTCCCTCTGACCACGCCCCCTCCAGAAGTGGATGTGCCTCGGCTCTCCAGCACGTTGATCTAATGTTTACATGTTGGCTGAATATACACGGCTGCTCAGAGATCGCGTTACTTCAACCCTCTGAATCTGATCCTGACGGAGAGGCGCCTGTAGCAGGACCTTTCTGAACGATTGGTCACAGATTTAGTGTTTCTTGTTGTTTTATTTATCAGTATGTAGACGTGTTTCTTGGTACACAGCTACGAACATGTAGCTCTGTGGCTATGCTAACTAGCGCTAGCACTTATCCATGATAAATAAAAATCATCCACTAGATCTTCAAATCTGCAGACGTGGGGAGTAAAACCGACCTCTGCCAGAAAGGCAGCAGGACCTTTCTGAAGGATTGGTCACAGATTATGTGTTTCTTGTTGTTTTATTTGTCAGTATGTCGACGTGTGTCTTGGTACACAGCTACAGCTACAGCTACAGCTACGAACATATAGCTATGTGGCTATGCTAATTAGCGCTAGCACTTATCCATGACAAATAAAAATCATCCACTAGATCTTCAAATCTGCAGACGTGGGGAGTAAAACCGACCTTTGTGTTTATTAAGACAGCCTACAACTAGCATGCCTCCCTCCTAAGCTCCTTGTTAGCACACATTTGTGCAGGTAATGAAAAACGGGGGAGGGATTCAGTATTATTTTATACAGTCTATGGGCTGAACAAGCTCCGAGCTCTGACTCCGTGACAGACCGGATATTGTTGTTACGTAACAAAAACACGGAAGTCTGAAACGGCTCGTTTCACACACATTTACAGAAAGGTGTAGAAATCAAAACAGGGGCAGAATGGTTTTTTTTCATTCTCGGGGGGTTTGTAGACATGCCAGGGAAACATATTTCAGGTAAAGAACCATTAAAAAGTCAATTTTGCATGATATGTCACCTTTAACTGGGTTAAATTATAAAATTATAAGAATCATGTACACAAGTTTTTTTTTTTTAACTGATACTATATGTGGTCAAAATCATTGAATAATTCATCAATATCAGGATTGGATTTGGTCACATGGAACTAATCATTACAACACATTACTACCAGGCTGTGTTAAATGCTGATTGGTCAAAACCCGATAACGATAGTAATTAATCCTCACTAGCAAAAGTGACACCAGGGACGGCCTCATCACACATGTCACATCAAATCAATCAGCAGAAAGGAGTCTGCTTCATTCTGCTCACCCTGTTGGGATTCTAATTAGTGTAAGCACCCATTCACTGTACATTATCTCTTAATGATCATGCTAGAAACCACCATGTACTGCTTTTGCTGATGAGAATATGTTAGCTGATAGCTCAGGGCTACACTACATTTTGAATTGCTCTGATTGGTTGTAAGTCTATTTAGTTGCCTGATGATTGCCCTTAAAATGAACTAAGCACTTTCACAGTAATGTCCATGTTCTGTAAAAGGAGCTTAATGTTATTATAGAAAACTGTTCCTACAGCGTTCAGCTCTGAATGCCTTCCATGAATTCAAATCACTGGTCAAACAAAGTTTTCTTTCTTCTAACTTTTTGTTTCTTCTGGTTTCTTTATAACTGATCCTGAAAACTTATATCAGCTTTGGACAATTTTGACGGAAATGACATCATATTGTATGTTTTTACTGATAGATCATTTTCATATTTTAAAGTCTTGATACTGAAGTTCATAAAAGCAAAGAAAGAAACAAACATATTTGTGAATGGAATCCCCTAAGGGTACCTGTCAGCATGCCCAGCTGATTCAGTCATTAATAGACTGCATGTAGGTCTCCACCAGCTAAGGGCCTTATTTTCTTTACAGCAGATCACTAGCACTGAGTATAAAGACACAAAGCAAAGTCCTGTGTATTGAGTCAAGTCAAGCAAACATATGTACAAAAACAAATAGACACACACAAAAGCACACCCGCAGGCACGCAAAAACAGACCCATACATTGACACATGTATGATGTGACAAGACCGTGTCTGTCCTTGAAACCGAGCTGTGTGTCTGCTGATAGCTACTTTATGAAGCCATGATGACACATGCTGTAACTGACAGGATGACTGTTATTGTGTGTGTGTGTGTGTGTGTGTGTGTGTGTGTGTGTGTGTGTGTGTGTGTGTGTGTTTGCACCTATCGTGATAGTGTATACAGGCCTGTCAGTCATTACGCTGCCCTCCATCACCCCTTTGCTATCTTTCTCGCTCCCTCTGTAGTATCTTCAAGTGCCATGTGTTAGTAAGGATAGATGACTGAGGGAGAGGAGGAGAAGAGAACACAAAATAGGTATAGCGGAGGAAAATGAAAAGTCTCTAAATGTAGTGTGGCCGTGGAAATGCGTGGCAGCCAAGTAACAAAGACAAAACAGAAGAGAGCGACTGATGTAAGAGCAAGAAAAAAGGGCAGCAGGGAGAAAAGAGGGAGGATAAATTAAAATGGGGAGAAAGGAAATAATGTAGCAAAATAGAAAGACGGGAGAGAATGAGACAGAGCGAGCCGGGGATGAGAGAAAGAGAGCGAGAGAGGGGGAGAGGGAAGGGAGGAAGAGGATGAATAGGGTAATAATGGCTCAGTGTGAGAGCTGTTGTAGAAAAAGAGAGAACGGCTGAGTGAAGAAGAGAACAAAATGAGGCTGAGGGCACTCAGACAGATAGAATTAGACACACCGCAGAGGTTCAGTGTGTGTCTGTGGGTGTGTGTTTGTGTACACATGTGACACGGAGAGTGTGTGCTTGTGCTTTTATGTGTTTGTGTGTGCAGGGGGCTTTATTCTGAGGAGGCTGCACTAGGTTTGCCACATGTGTGTGTTAGTGTGCATATCTGTGTGCAAAAAAGAGCATTTTCTGTTTTTTTATGAGTTTTAGGAAATGGACAAACGTAATGGCAGGGAAAAGCCGACTGTGACAGGCAGAGAGCTTTAGAGAGAATTTTTAGAGGTGCAATGGTTGAGTGTGAGTGTTTTCTTTGCTCATATGTTTGTGTGTGTGAGAAAGACTGAAGGAGGTAAAAGTGTGTGAGGCTGAGTGTCTTTGAACGAGCGTGTGATGGTGCTAAAAGACCAGATGCTGACTCCAGCTCTAATGCTGCCTCCATCTTTCCATATTTCCTCTCTCGGTCTCATACAGTTGTCACTGACAGACCTCCCTGCTCATTAGAAAGGTGTTTTAATGCGACAGAGGCTTAATGTGCTGTAGAGGTGCATCATAAGCTCTGTTCATTGTGCACTTATAATCTTACCGTACAGGAAATGATCATATATTTCCCTCTCTCTCTCCCCTTCTGTGTCTCCTGCTTCTCCTCTTTTTTTCCATCCCAGGCAGAGATTGTCAAGCGTCTCAGTGCCATCTGCGCTCAGATCATCCCTTTTCTCTCTCAAGAGGTGAGTGTCACCGCTGCCAAACACATTTACAAAAAATATGCACACACATAAACAGGACACGATTATTCACACCCCAGGCTTGTTACGTATTTTCTTTGCATTCTGACCCTGAAAATAGACAATAATAGATAAGGTTTCACATGGTGAGCATTTAAAGAGAACATTTGAATTCCAGTATTTTCTTGTACAATGTAAATTTTTTTATTTGTCCTGTGGTTATTTCATCTCAATTATTGCCTTACCTTAGTGATCATCGAAATAAATCAGGACACAAATACTTACAGTATATTCATGTCTTATCAAACAGCATTATTTAATACACCCTCATTTAACACAGTTTCCCTTATCTTGAAATTAAAAAATGTTCAGCACAAACATGATATTGCATGTAGTGATTACTTTTGAGGGAAAAGTACACTTATCAGCCATAACTAGGGTTGCCAACTTTCTTCCTACTAAATAAGGGACAGGTTCACAGTGCCATGGAGGTGTGAGCATGATGTGTGAATTCAGCGTATATTCATATTGGAAATGCAGAAAGTGTGTATATTCCCTTTAATCCTTACTGTATCATTATGTAACCTCATATGAATAAACCTCAAAGAAACCACAATTTGGCTCTTTACAAATTGAGGTCCCGTATGAAACAAATCAATTTAGCCAAATATACGGGATGTCCCGGCTAATACGGGACCGTTGGCAACCCTAGCCATAACATTAAGACCACTTACCTAATAATACCCATACCCCCTCTCCTGTCAGGTCAGAGCTGTTTTGACCCTGGCTTGACAGGATAGACTCCACTTGAACTCTGAAGGTGATATCTGACACCAAGAGATTAGCAGAAGCTCCTTTAAGTCCTCTAAGTCCTCGAAGTTGCGAAGTAGGGCCTCTATGGATCAGACATAGTTGTCCTCCACATCACACAGACATATGATTGGATTGAGATCTGGGGAATTTGGAGGCAAAGTCAACACCATGAATTGTTCTCATGTTCCCTCTTCCATTGCTCCATGGTCCAGTCCTCCATGTTCTAGCCACGCAGCCTTGTTTGGATCAAACTGCGATGTAGTCTGACACATTTCTACCAGAACCAGTGTTACATTGTTCAGCAATTTGAGCTCCAGTAGCTCTCCTGTTGATTCAGACCACACGTGCCAAGCATTCTTCTGCTTTCAACTCATAAACTTCAAGGGAAAAATATTGCCTGACATATCCTATCCAAAGTTAGGTACAATAGTGAGAAGATAATCAGTGATTTACACCTCACTTTTCAGCAGTGGTGGACAAAGTACACAGCTTCATTACTTAAGTCAAAGTATAGATACTTCAGGTCAAATATTACTCCAATACAAGTGAAAGTTGCTCTGTCAAATTATTACTTGAGTTAAAGTACTGAAGTACTTCCTTTTAAAAATACTTAAGTATTCAAAGTACTTTTTGACATATCTCAAAACTTTGTATTTTCACAAAGCAGGAGTGCAGTAAGAATACATAGGAGTACATTATGTTATATTATGTTAATTTAGAAACCATTACTTGAAATCTCTAGAAACTATACCATGGAATAAAAACAGAAACTAAGTTACTCCAAGCACAGACAACTTAGTTTGAAATGTTCATCAGGAATTAAACAAATGTAACGTTGCTCAGCACGCTTTCTCAGGTTGGACAGTGAATTTTTGTATGTTTGGGCAGAGCGGGAAACAGGGAGAACATTTCAAATGATACGTATCATTCTTCATTTGAAAAACCTCTAACACGGGCTGAAGATATGGCCATGGGTGCTCAGATGTAGAATTATAGCCATCATTACCACCTCTAAATGAACTGCCTGATCTGAGTGAAATTTGCTCTGTGTTTGATACACAGGTACGGCTAAACCACTGAGACAAACAGGACTACACAAACCCATTTTACTGTCTTAGGGATCAGATTTCAGAAAAAGAGAAGGAAATTCATGAGCTCACTTCAAAGCAAAAGTAGTGAGTAACTAGAGCACTGATAGAAATGTAGAGGAAAAAAAGTACAATAATTGTCTTCTGAATGTAGTGGAGTAAAAGTAATAAGTTCCCCAAAAAATAATACTCAAGTAAAGTACAGATACTCAAAAAATGTACTTAAGTACTGTACTCAAGTAAATTTACTCTGTTACTATCCACCACTGCTTTTCGGTGATCATAATGTCATGGCTGATGGGTATACCTAAATCCTGCTGGAAAAGTTAAATACAGCTGAGACCTGTAAGTGGTTAATTATTTTGTTGCCACTAATATAATATTTGCTTAGAGTAAAAGTAAAGGCACAAAGGGATCATAACTAGATAATACAATTGCCTTTTGCACTCTTATTTAGCAACATTATCAACATTAGTTTTGTGCCTCAACCTACGTTATATGTTCCTTTATTTAATACAACATAAACAAGAGAGAAGAAAACGGTTATTGAAGTTTATATTATTTTGTGTATGCACATGTGTGTGTGTGTGTGTGTGTACTGTTCTCTGGTGAACACTGATAGTTTTGTGTGTGTGTAATTTGGCACACACACACTTCTTTTTGTCTGGGAGTGTGATTGTGCACTGATGAGTTTGTTCCCTGGAGACAGCATGGTCACAGTTCTGTCAGTTTGATCAATATTGACACTGTGTGTGTGTGTCTGTGTGCTTTTTTGTGTGTGTGCGTGCAATCACTGTTACACGCATGCATATTTACCTTTGAGTGACTGAAAACATTTGGGTTTTGTGCAAATAAGGCTGATTTTTTTTAGTTAGTGTGTCTTTGAGCACGTGTGGATGTGCCTGGTACAGTACGTGTGTTGTCAGTTTTGTGCTGCCCGTTGTATCCTTACATCATATACAAGCAGAGTTAAAGTGTTTCAACACCTTTTGTAGGTTTCATAGATCCTTGCTGAGTTCCTGCGTTATACATTGTAGAAACTTTAAACCAAATGATGATATATAGAGCATAGGTGATTCTTTGTATTTTGAATTGACTGTATATTTGTGTGTATTCATGTTCTGTTTCTGTGTATGTGTGTGTGTGTAGCACCAGCAGCAGGTGGTCCAAGCAGTGGAGAGGGCCAAGCAGGTCACCATGGCTGAACTCAATGCCATTATCGGGGTGAGACACCTCTTTTCATCATGACACCACAAGCACACACCCACACATCCACACACATGAACTAACAATCTGACGCATATCAGCTGATTAAACGATAGTCCTTGGCCATTAAAATATGCAATGTAATGTAGGATGTCGATATGAAAGGTGAGCTCTTTACATAAACATAATGGAAGGTGTCTGTTTCACTGTTTTGACCTCAGATGGTGATGTTATACTGCGGGTAGATTCAGTCAGGCAGCTATTAGTCGACTAGCAAATGCTGGGAACTTCAAAAGCATGCAAGGAATTCACACCGCCAGTGTTCATTTGAAAGTTTTAAATGAATAATAACTGGCCTGTGAATCAATATCTTTTGATTTATTTTAAAGTATTCTCACTGAGAGATCCAACCTGTTAGAAATAAGTGTTAATGAGCATCCCTTCTACACTGTGGAGCTGATTCCTGTCATATAAAGCTTAATGAATAAATTGTGGCAGCGCTCCTGTTTGATAATTCTACCAGATGCTGTTACCAATGTCGAGGATGCAATGGAAGTCATAAATCACTTCTATAGTAATAGCTTTGGAGCAGCAAGTTTTACAGCTCTGTGCTGCTGGGAGTTCAAATAAGTGACTATGAAGATAGAGGAATTAATATTGTTTTGCAGGAGCCAGTTCAACACCAAATGACCAAAAAAGGAATTAAATGTGGTAGCTTTTGTTCAGTGTCCAACTTTGACATCTCATCTCAAATATGTTACACATTATTTAATTTTTGTCTTTCTTTAATTTAAGTAAACACAAGTTACTTTCCTTCTAATGACATGAAGATATATGAGGATAGATAGGCAGCGAGACACAGTACATCACCAGGGTTATCAAGAGGGCGCCTCCATTCACTGATGTTTGACAAGTTAAGTCAACGACACCTCAGGGTGGCTCAACTGCTATATCTTGCATCCCGAAACCATTCCCTCCCCCCATGCTAGACCCTCATACCCAAACTTTCAAAATGAAAAGGAAAGACTGGAGAGTCTGTAGAGAGGTGTTTGAAGGGGAGAAGGAAGGCAGGGCCAGGGTGAGAAATCTGTTTGGGCTGGAGCTCACCTTTTCCAGGTTATAGAGTTTAGGCTGTACGATCTACCTCCCCCCACTCTGTCCTTTTCATGACGATAGAGGGGAGGAAAAGAGCGATAGAACAGAAATGTCTGTAAATGGATATAAGGATGAGGACAAGGGAAGGCAGCAGGGGCTAGAGCTCACCCCTGCTGGGTTATGTTGTTTTTTTGTAGATGCAATTGTTTTTGCAAAATAGTCTTTTTACTCTGCAATTAAATAGGATGTGCATTGTACGTTTCAAGGTCTCTGGAATTTAAGCCCTCATGGACAACATATGTATTCTGTCTTTAGATTAAGTTGGTGTCAAAATGCAGATTGACACACGATAATGTTAGAAAATACAAACCATAACTCTAGAGTTGCACTGATACCATTTTCCACACCGAAAATACACCAACACCGACATTTAATGATATATGATCACCTGACTTTGTGCAGGATTGTCCTGTCTGCACATGTATGTGTTTATATGTACACAAAACACACACCTACACTCACAGAGAGTCCTGAGTGCTGTGGTAGATGGGGCTTTCCAGAGCTTGTCGGAGCACTGATCACATTACTGTCTACTTAGAGCCCTTTGTTCTTCACAGCACTACAAACACTGCTGTCTCCAAGGTGTGTGTGTGTGTGTGTGTGTGTGTGTGTGTGTGTGTGTGTGTGTGTGTGTGCATCCAACACACCATCCTGACAAAACAACCACAAAAAAACACATCATAATGCTCCCTTCAGGATAATAGCCTTTCTTTATCTGTAGCTGCTCCTCTCTCACTTTATCCTCCATCATTCACTTCTTCCTGTTTTCCTTTTCTCTTTCCCCTCTTTTTCCTTTTGGATTTATTTCATCTCTTTATTTGTCATCTTTATTCTCCTCTTACTATGGCCCTGTCCTCATTTCTCCCCTCCCTTTTGTGTTTTTTTTACTTTGTCTTATCTCTTCCTCCCTCCACTGCACACTTTCCCTCCCCTCTTCCTGTGCTCATTTACCGTCTCTTCCTATCTTCCCCTCCTGCTCGTTAAATTCTCCTTCACTTTCCACGGCTTCCCTCTGTTCCTCCCCATCATTTACTCTGTGACTTAAAACATTTTCGTTCCTCTCTTTTACCCTTTCACTGTGTTTTTCCTTGGCCTCTTTCTGTCTTCTTTCGCTTGCTTTTCCTTCATAATAAATCCCATTCTTCGCCTCACTATTCTCTTTTTTTCCCTCTCGGTTTCCATCTCCATTTCCTTGTGTGTCATGAGCATTTAATTTCCTTCTCCCTTTCTTTCCTTTTCCTTCTTTTCGTCCTTGGTGTCCATCCTTCTCACCTCTTAATCCACTAATCTCTTTAACATCCTATCTTTCCTCATCTTATTTTCCTCTCTCTCTGTTGAGCTGTCCATGTGGATTTGATTTGATTTCACATTCCCCTTTTCTCCTTGCTATCAAACATCTGACTTTCCAAACATGACCTCTACCTCCTGCTCATTTTTTTTCCTTCCTCTCCTGTGGTATATATCACGTTCTCTTGTCTGTTTTTTTCCATCTCTCTCTTCTTAACCCTGATTTTTTTCTAACAACCCACCCCTCTTTATAACACCAACCCTCCCTCCCGGTCCCTGTCTCCCTCCCCGCTCCCTCCTTTCCCTGTGGCCACAGCAGCAGCAGCTCCAGCACCTGTCTCACCACGGCCCTGGCATCCCCCTGACACCTCACCCATCAGGCCTGTCCCTGGGCGCGGGGGGCTCAGGGCTTCTTGCACTGACCGGGGCTCTTGGTGTCTCCGCTCACCTTGCCTCCAAAGATGAACGAAACCACCTTGACCCTGAACATCTCAGAGGTAATAAACGTCAGACTTTGTATCCTTTATTTTGTCTACAAACACAGATTTTAATGTTCTGTTAGAGGGGTCCTCCAGAACACAGAATAACATTTAAACCCTCACACATACAAATCAGACCTATGAGAACAGAAACCTTACCAAGTGTGTATGTCAAAATGTTCTACAAGCAGCCTTGACCTGACAGTCAAAAATAAGGACATACTTGACTCTAATAGGTTAAACTTGCTGTCAATTCAGTTGGTTCCTTGAAATGTTTTTTTTTAACTCTGAAAAGATTAACATCTATACTTGTCAGATCAATGTGGCTATATACAGGTGCATTTTGAAAAAAAACTAAATATTGTGTAAAAAGTTCACGTTTTCCATCAGTTATATAAGAAAGTGAAAATGTAATAGTATGTTGTCAACCCACTGAATGTAAACTGAAATGTTTCTCTGTTTTAATTTTGATAACTACGTCCTACAGTTAAAAAAAAAAAAGGTAAAAACATACAGTGTCTCAAAATATTAGAATATTTCATTTGAGTTTGAGTAAATTACTATTCAAACAGTAAAAATAGCAAATAGCATGTATCACTTAGTCTACTTCAGTACCAGAGCAGAGACAATGTCTGCAGAGTCTTACCTGGGCTTTGGAGAAAAGAGCTGGACTGTTGCTCAGTGGTTCAAAGATGAAAGTCAATGTAGCATATTATTTAGAAATCAAAGGTCTGGAGTCAGAATGAAGAGTGTAGAGTCCAAGTTGTTTGAAGTCCAAGGTGAAGCTATTGCAGTCTGTGATGATTTTGGGCACCATGTCATCTGCGTGTCCACTGTGTTTTATCAAATTCAAAGTCAACACAGTGTTTCACCAGAAGAGTTCAGAGCACTTTATACTTCCATCTGCTGACAAGCTTCATGGAGTTGCTGATTCCCTTTTCCAGCAGGACTTAGCACCTGCCCACAGCACCTAAACTACTACCTAAATTGCTTTCATGATATTACTTTGCTTGATTGGCCAACTCCTCCAGCCTGAACCCCGGAGAGAATCTTTGCAGTATTTGTCAAGAGGAAGATGAGAAACACCCGACCCAGTAACACAACAAAGAGCCAATGGTGAGGTGTTAAGGCTCAGTAACACCTCAGCAGAGCTCCAGGCTGATCACCTCCACATTGATGCAGTATTGTGTGGTGAAGGAGCCCAAACCAAGTATTGAATGTATAAATGAACATTTCTGTATTTCGTAACCTTTTTAATGCATCTTAGAAAATATTCTAGTAATTTAATGCACTAGATGTCTGAGTTATAACCCAAAATCATGAAAAAATAAAACAGTAGAAGGCTTGAAATGTTTCACTCTACATGCAATAAAAATAAGCATGTATGACAGTTCAATTATGAACAAAACCCTTTTTCATGATTCTCTCATTTATTAAGATTCACCTGTTTGAGTATAATGAGATATTGTGATTGAGTGTCTGCAGTGTAAATGCTTTTGATTGAAGAGAAGAGATGAAGATTCAGGGAATCCATCCAGAATAAAACTCTTAGACATTATGTTTGCATGGATGATCTTTTTCTCCAAAAACAATCATATGTTTTGTATGTAGACTTGTGCATGCAGTGTTTATTTTAATTAGTTTAATAGTTGGCACAACTGTGGAACTCAGACAAAAGCTGAAGAATAAGAAACAGATCATTTGAGCATTTCAGAGCAGATAAAATGCAGAGTAACACTATTCATCACTTGTGACAGGCAGCTTTTGCATCAGTTGTACACCAAGTCACCTTTTGGACTGAATTTGAACTTCCTTGTTTAGACTGCTGTCATAATATGGACAGATGTACTCAAGCCACTTGTGTAAATGCAGGAGAGACGATTTCTCCCCGCGAACTCTCATTCACCCTGATACAATATCTTATCTTTTCTCTCTGTATCAGGCACCAAGCCAAGAGAGACTTTCTCATGAATAAAGCCAGCACTAGAAAAAGGAGGAAAATGAAGAAAAGGGTGAGGGAAGAAAGGGAGGGAGACAGAGGGATCAATGTGTTCATATTGGAGTGTTAAGCATCTGTGTGTGAGCGTATGCGTGTCTGCAGCTGTGTGTTGATGTGGGTGTTTGTATGTGTGTGTGTGTGTGTGTGTGTGTGTGTGTGTGTGTGTGTGTGTGTGTGTGTGTGTGTGTGTGTGTGTGTGTGTGTTCTTACATATGAGAAGAAAAATGAGTGTAGAGATAGTGAATGTTGAAAGAGGCAGCAGGGGAAGACAGCGAGCTTTGTCTGGTGAAGAACAGAGAGAAGGAAAGATAGAGGGGAGACTAGGATCAGGCACAATGGCGGGTCTGTATCTCTATTAGAGAGGAGCAGTCATAGTTCAGTCTAACCTTGGCTGACTGGGGGGAGACTTGTTATTATTATTATCAAGACTGACGTCAAACTTTCTCTCTTTTCCCCTTTACTCCTCTCTTTCCCTCCACTCTGTTCTCTTTCTTTACCTTTCTCCGCCCCGTTCCAGAGGGAGCTCCCAGCAGGGTGAGTAGCTGTAGTGTGTTCAGTTTCTGTGTGTGTGTGTGTGTGTGTGACAGTGATAAACGGATGGAAATGGAGACACACAGTAAAGTGCCTGCTAAAAAAAAAAATTATGTGCTGCTGGAGCTCAGCCAGGAGTAGCACAGCTCCACGCCAGCACAATAGCCGCTCAGCGCTATCAACCTTGAGCTTCTCAAGGTTTTCTGCATCACACCAACATCCGAGCTCACAGCATTTCACTGTTATCTGCAGGAAAGGACAAATTGACTGGATGGATGAACAAGCAACTGTTTTGTTTATCAGCACCACAAATGTTGTTGTAATCTACAAGACTAACAGAACAAGTAAAAGGATTAAAACACAGAGCAATGGCTTACTGCCCCAAACGGCCACTTAGTGTGTGTAACACAAAATGTTTCCTTAAAAACACGATACATTGTGAATAAAAATCTACACTACATGAGCTCTTTTGTTGCCTGATAATAAAAAGAAGAATGTAATATTTCCTAAAAAAAACTCTGATATCATGATATCGATATTCCATAAAATAACCTGTTCTTTAGTTTCTTTGGTGTAAAATTGCACAAGTGCCATTACAAAAAGGAGGAAACATATTTTTAAAAGAACATTACTGTGCCTCAGTAACAGAAACATCTGTACCAACATACAGCTGGGTGTTACACAGCTCTAAAAAAAAAACCTTTACATAATTATAAGCTTACAATTTAGATTCAATACCATACTGTGAAATACAGTATGCAGGCCTCCTCTCATGTTGGAAGTGACTGAATGACCTCCTGTCTTGTAGGGGCTTTAACATGTAAGGGATGATGTATAGTGAGCGGGTTGCTGTTGCTGTCACTTAATGGTGAGACAAAACATAGTGGGATCTTGTCTCACCCTGAAGGGACAGAGACCTGCTCACCAGACATGAATCCCTTAACTACCTGCCTACCAACTTAAGACACAAACAAGTTAAATAAGAATGGAGTGAAAGATCATTTATTGATTAAAACATGATTACATTTTCAGCTGAAAAAAATAGTCCCTTAGATTCAATGGTTTGTAGCACTTCCATGGCAATTCTTTTCAGCCTAATTGCGGGTTGAATTAACATTAAATTAACATTTTTATGTAGGCTAAACTACAAACATTAGCCTGCTTTGCTGTTATAAATCCCATCAAACTTGATATCTTCATTTGAGGTTAAGTCTAAACAGGAAACTCTAAACAGATGCAGAAAATCACAGCAGGTCTGCTTCCTTGTAACTTTGCTGTAGCCATTTTCTTCTCACTTAACCAGTCCCGTAACACTGCCAAAGCCTGTACCATGCTGTGGTTTGTGGTTGCTTCCTGTGTGTTTCTTTAATTTGGTACGCCTCTGTTTCACACAGCTCCTTTTGTGTTTTAATGTCCCCCACTAGCTTCTGCGCTGTTTTCCTCCTCTCATTTTCTTTTGTCTGCTTGTGTCTGGTCAGCCATTAACCACCAATCTTAAGCTTTGTAGTCTCCTCCAAATAAATATGGATTGATATTAAAAAATTTCCTCCATTTTGTTACTCAGTAATGGTGGAAACTAACTTTTTTTGCCACAATCTCAACAGAGAGAGGTTAAGCCATAGCCTATTTAAATGTGCCAGACTCTTTGGCAGATTGATTTGATGAGTGGCATGTGTGATCCAGCTGTGAATTGGTCGACCCTTAATGCACAGCATGACCACAGTAGATAACCATCATGCATGTTTCTCTCTGCTGTCCTGCCACTCTGTCAGACAGTTTTTACCCCCCCATATTGTCCATCTATCATCTACAGTCTGCCTGAAACTGTGTGATTGCAACATCAGTGTTCAATAACACAACCACATTTAACTATCATTTAATTAGGTGTGAAGGTGAGATGTGACAGGATGGACCAAACCCATTCTTTCTAAAAAATTCAATAAATACAACATGTAGTGAAACATGAAATGTACACAAGTGCTCATCTGGCCTCACAGGTTTTTTACATTTTTTATGTCACTGTAGTTAAAAGTCCCCGTTAATTGCCTGGAGAATTAATGCGGTGCAAATGGGCTGATTGAAATTCAGTGGATGTCTATGGTTTATTCTATTCTCCCTTTGGCTGCTTTATGAAACACTCCCTTACTGTACGGGCTGCAGTGGACAGCTGGCCTTCATCAGTGTGACTGTTGATAACACAGGAAGGAAGAGAGAGAGGGAGAGGGGGAGGTTAGGGGGAGATGGAGAGTGAAATTGGAAAAGAAAAAAGAAGACTAAAGACCAAGGGAAGAAAAATAGGGAGGGAAGGGTTGTTAAAAAAAAGTACCAGCATGTCTTTGTTCTAGCTTTATTGTGAAATTAAAATGAGTTAAGAACGCTACTGACTTGACTTTCCCTCCCTCTCTTTCTATCCGCAATGAAACCCTTAGCATAATTTAATTGCTAAACACAATGCTGTTCGGCATTGTTAAACACCAGGAAAATACTTCTCCTGTGAGTTGGTGCTGAACTTAGCCGAGCATAACAGAGTTTGTAAAGGGAGGAGGGGAAACGAAGAGAAGGCATGGGAAGGGACGCACATCAATCGGCATTAGTCAAAGAGCCCTGCACTAGTAAAACATGTAGGAATTTAAACAGAGTGCAAACATGGGACAGTGAGAGGAAATGAGGAGCAGAGGGAAGAAGAAGGCACAAGAGGAGAAGAAAAGAGGAAACTTTGATGAGCTGCACTGTGCTCCATTGTAAGATTTCTTCTCTACTCTGTCTGGGGCTCCTTCCTGTGTGACTCATTTGCGTGTTAAAACCTAACTTTTCTTGTCTTCCCCACAGTGGGGACTGAGAATGACAAGTGGCCCTCATCGAACCTCTGGCCCCTGCCCCATCTCTAAAACAACACAATGCTCTGATCGGCTCTTCTGCGCAATGGGCCAGGCTGTATTGTAAATACGCCTGCACAGCTTTATTGCCCAATAATGAGAGTCATATTTTACATGAGGACGGGTGTGTCCAGGGGAGAGCACTAATTAGCTGTATAGGCTATTTTGTGTGATTCTATTGCGATGTCTTTACCCGTGCTTACGTCTGCGGTTCGTGGGTGTATGTGTGTTATTGTGTCTTTATGTGTCTTTCTGCTCCTGTTTGTTATTACCCTGTGTGTTTTTTTTTCCTGTACTTTACCTAAGCATATGTTAAAACAGCAGATTGACTGTGTGTGCATGTTTTTTGTTTTATGTGTTTTCATAATGCTGACATTGTATAAGGACTTTTTTAATTATCTGATTTTACAGTCCTGTGTCAGATGTGTCTTTTATCACCTGCCTTTACTGGCGTCTTTGTGTTTAACCTTATGTTTGTGTGCTTGTCTCTCCCCAGAGTAAGTCAGTGTCATCAACAGACAGTCAGCCCAACGAGGAGCGCCAGGGCCCATCAGGAGGATACTCCTCCTCGCAGGGAGGAGCGGAGGCAAAGAGGAGGCGCTGTGATGACAAAGAGTCCCTTCCCCCACACTCATATGTACGTGCTTGTGTGTGTCCTTGTCCTATAGATAAGATGAGATGGGGGTACAATATGTTATGTTAAAGTGAATAGATTTATGAGCATGCAGCTGATAATGCAACCGAAATGCTTTGATATCCACGTGCATCATTCTTATTAAACAGTTTACACAAACCCACATAAACACAACAAAGATGTCTCAAACAGCAGGCCCATCTGTGTAGTTACATGTGTGTGTGTCTGTGTGTGTATGTTTACTCATGACGAGTGACATTAAAGGCCACCCAGAGGTAAGGGGGCCCCTGGCCAATCAGAGCTGTGTTTGTTTTGGATGGGTCCAATGTGGAAAAGAGTGGGGAGCCATAGGCGATGTAATGCCAGAAGAGAGACGGGGAAGGCAGATAGCCGTAATGAATGAGATAGCTGTGTGTTTGCAGTCTGGAGGATTGATTGACACTGGGAGGTCTGTCTGTGCAAGATGGCCTCCAGCTAAATCAGTTTGGCATCAACAACAACAACAGTCCAAATCTCGCCATTAGTTCAGAGCGGCAACAGGCGCAGATAGTTTCCACTTTCTGGATGTTTTTCCTCTCTTTCCGTCTGTCGGGGAGCATTACAGCTTCTATTTCTCTCTGTTTGCTTTCTGCTCGTCTGTCTCTCTCTGTCTCTGAAGCGTCATCGCTCCATTTCTTCACTGCTCTTTCTCACTTTCTGTTCTTCCAGTTTTTTTGTTTTATTTAATCTCCTCTCAGTGATATCCACCATTTATCTCAAATTACCTTTTCACTTTCCTTCCTCTTCCCTCTCTTTTTCTCTTTCTCTTGAATTTCTTCTCCTCTGTCACTTTCTTTCTTTCTGTCTTTCTTTCTTGCTCCCACTTTCTCCCTCTCTCATCTTTTGTCTTTCTTTATTTCTCCCTTTTGCTCTCTCCCTGTCCTTTCTCTTTCTGTCTTCCTCTATCTCTCCCTCTTTCTCCCTTTCTCTCTGTCTCTCTCTATTTTACCATCAAACTTTTCTCTAGTTTTTTACTCTGTCTATTTTACAAATCTCTTTCTTTCTGCTCTTTGTCACTCTCTTGCTCTCTCCCTCTTCCTTACTTGTGCTCTCTTTCTCTCTCTTCTTTTTTCTTTCTTTCTCTTCCTTGATTCCCCCCCCCCCCCCCCCCCCCCCCCCCCTCTCTCTACATCTAAATTTCTGTTATAGAAATAGACTGTAGACATAGACCTGTTTTGGCCCTGTATAATTAGATACTGATGTCAATAGAAATATCAGACCATGATCACATCAAAGCTCTGTTGCCATGGTGACTAAGTGCCATCGTTCTCACCCCAGAAAAAAAGGGCGAGCGATGTGGAGATGTGGAGAGATGACTAGACAAAGAGTAAAATGTGCCATGGATGGAGAAAGAGCAGCGGTGTTTATGTGATGAGAGAGAGAGAGAGAAACAGTGTTTTTATGGGGGAGCTGTGTAGAGAGGATATGGTGTATAGTGTCTCTGTGTTAAATGTTGCATGCAGGACAGCCAGTGAAAAGAAGCAAAGAGCAGCTAGTGATATTGACGTATTGATCTGTGTGTGGACTCTGATGTTATGTGTGTGTGTTTCCATCTGTATTATTAAAGTTCACCATGTACAGTATGCTGCAGTATGTGTGTGGCTTATTTTACCTTTCATGTGTCTTCTTTTATCACCAGGACAGTGATGGAGACAAGAGTGAGGACAATCTGGTGGTGGACGTCTCCAATGAAGTAAGTGATATTTGGCATCTTCATGCTTAAAGCTCATGTAAGGAACTTTCATTTCTTGTTGATTTTGGCGCCCCCTGTGGACAAAGCACTTATATATTATCCCATTGATAATCTCGTCCTGTACTCGTACAATAAAAAAAGTGATCCTGCTGTGACCAACTGTTAAACTTTGGAGTGGAAAAAGTAAACAAAGGCTGCTTCTTCATCTTTCTGTTAATTGCCTCATCTTTCTCTACCCTGTAGCAGCATTCACAGGCATTAAAACCTTAGAATAATAAATAATGTCGCTGACGGTCTCTTTTGCTTCTGTGAGTCATATTGTGCCATCACGATTCATATCTGTCTGATTATTCACAGAGGCATTTAAGTGCCTATAAAGATATTTTTCTGTTGATAACATGACTTCCTGCATATGAGAGAGGTCCTTTAAGGCAGGGGTTCCCAAACTTTTCAGCCTGTGACCCCGAAAATATAATTGCCAAAGACTTGCGACCCCTACTGTCCCTAGAAGTGTGAAAGTTGCTTCATACTTCAATTCACTGTTCTGCAGAAAATTAACCTACCTACATGCACATGTTGCTTCTGAAGATGCTTTTGTCAATCAACTGTTTACTGACCCTAACCCTAATCTTAGGAGTCATCTGGCTTACCTCAATTGTAACTACTATTTCTGTCCCTATTTTTTTCAGTAATAGGTCAAATATGCAATTTTTAGATTACTTTACAAAAAAAAAAAATTCTGGAAGAGATCTTGTGACCCCCCACTAGTGTCTGGCGACCCTTCATGGGCAGTGGCAGTTCTAGACCAATTTTACTGGGGGGGCCAGGCTGGGGCCAAGGGTGTTGTCAGAGGGACACATTCAACCCTGACAAAAGAGACTGGGAAGGGCGAGGACCAGCTGAGAACAAACTGGCAAAACATCAGTACATCCCTACATACTAGACATATATAGTACTGTGTACTATATCAAAATGCAGACTGACAACAGCTGTTTGGCTGTTTACACTCAAAATGAGTCCCTTAGCGCTCTAAGGGACTGGAACCAAGTGCCACACACTTGTGTTCCGCCTGTAACATCGACCCGATACTGAAGCTTTTTTATTGTATTGTAATATTATTTTGGTGTGGAGGGGGGGGCACAGGGGGGTCCAGGTTCAGTTTTCCAGGGGCACTGGCCCCTGTTGGGCCCTCCCCAGAACCGCCACTGTTCAGGGGGTCCCGACCGACACTTTGGGAAACCCTGCTTTAAGGGATTGACTCACACTATTGTCACCAGAATCTGCTATTTGTGTTTGGCTACTCTAAATCATTTTTTTTCACTCCATCTGTCCTTAGCATCCCAATTTTATGCTACCCCAGGCAGATATTCAGATCAACCCTCTGTACACTTACTGCATCACATGAAATGCCAGGAGAACAAAATATACAACTAACTTGTAGCTAACAAAGTTACTTATTTTTTACTCCTTTAGCTGCTAGGATTTCCACTTCAGTGTATGTCAATGACATAGCTTTCAATAAAAACTCTCTTTTTATGCAGGTTTTAAAGGAAGTAAAACCTGTAGCATACCTTGCATATACATTTCCACAATAGATTTGAGATCATTTGCAGATTGCAACCAAGTAATAACAACTTACCTTCCTTTTCCCTTAGAGGTATGTGGGATAACCTACTCTGGCTGCTTTAACACAACTGGTGAACACTGAACACTGGTTCTCTAGAGTCTTTCTTTTTGGTTTGTCAGTTCTATGATTCAGTGAAATCTCATTGGTGCTGTCAGTCTCCTCAGAAGAGGACCCACACCCACTTCAGATATTATTGGATGATTCGATTTAAAGCGCCAATGCTGAACTTTTAGATTCTGGTTAGTTTTAGATTTTGGTGCCATCCTTGGTGATATCCTTTTTCTCTTTCTGATTTTGTCATGCGTATTTGTGTAAGAAGTGTAAACAATAGAGATTCTCATGTTGCTTCCTTTTTGCGGTCGAACATATCACTCACCATGAATCTTTGCTGTGGAAAATGTCAGCAGATGCTGTTTCTGCAGCGTGTTGTCATTGACTTTGACACCTATCTGGTAGCACGACACACAAGCATTCAAAATTCCAATTTAGAAACAGTCAGTCCTGTCGTTGATGGTTGTTTTTCTTTTCTAGGTCATACTGAGGCATTAGCACTAATTTCAGTGTTTCTCATTACCAGCCGAAAACTCCTCACAGGAGTTTTAGAAACACCTGTTCTTATTTTCAGATCGTAAAAAATGAAGCATAACTAAGACAGTTTTATTATGTTTTCCTCCTATAGATCTACCTTAATCTTACACAGAGGTCTCCTGAAAACAATCAGCTGTTAGCTGATAGTATTTTAATCTGATCTCTTCCAGAAAGCTCTACCTTCATTTCCTGTGTTTCCTAACAGTTTTCCGTCTCCACTGTGGAAGATATCTAACTCACTCACAGGACTCAAAATTCCCTCTCTCTCTCTCCCACACAATTCCTCACAGCTACATCCTTGTGCAAGAGCTGAACATCTCTGTTACGGAAAATATCTTTGATGTCCTCACAAAGTCACAAGTTACAAGCTTCCTTTATCCGACAGCAGCTCTCTGACTCTGGGTTCCAGCCCACACATGAATAAATCATTAGCCCACCAATAGGAAGAACAGTTCTGCTCACGGGGAATAACTATGGATATCCCTTCGCAGCTTAGAACCACCCCCTGTACTCTGAATAACCTGCCCTCCAGCTGTCAATAGTTCAATTTACAAGAGTGTGTGTGTGAGAGTGACACGGTGAGAGAGGTCAGCTTTGAATTAATTTTACCTTACAAAAGGTTCGTTTTTTAAGAGTTGCTTGTTGCTTTCTCTTAATGTTCATGTTTTGTACACAGCAAATAATTTGCTCACTTTATTCAGGTGTATTTGAAAGCCAAAATGTTTTTGGTTTATTCACTTAACCTGTCCAATTATGTGTACATGAGTACTGAAAGACAAGAGGCCAGTGATGCTAACTAGTGCAGTGCAAACTTGTTATTAAAACCTTTGTCTGTCACTTGATTCCAGCCATTGGTTTTACTCATTTCTCAGTGCTGATTGGCCATGAAGGATTCACTGAGGATCTGATTTTTTTTTAACTCTCGAATCAGCGAATGAAGCCGCTATTTTGCACCTTTCATGCGTATCATTTGCTCAATTCCGTCAATTTATGGTGCCCACTTTGTGTCAATCACGTCGCCTGACAAGACCATTGCATCTATTCAAGTCTTAATATTGGCTTTGCTTGTTATTCATTTCGCACAAATGATTTTTTTTCGTGCAAATGTAAAAAGTAAGTAATTGCCAGAAGAATAAGAAGCTTCCTCTTCTTTATCCTTATAAGGTTATGTCATTGTCACTTTTTTAAATTTTGATGTCATTGTTATAAGTTGAAATTCTTAAACTATGACTATAGAGCTGAAAGACACTTATGTGAGGTCTAATGTAAAGTGAACAGGTAGTTATGCAAATTAGAATCCTGTCAGGGTGAGCATGACCCTGACGTGAAGCAGAAAGATCTTTCTAACTAGATATCTTGTTATCATAACAGGTTGCCAAAGCAACCTTAGTTTGTTTGTTTGTTTGTTTGTTTGTGTGTGTGTGTGTGTGTGTGTGTGTGTGTGTGTGTGTGTGTGTGTGTGTGTGAGCGTGTGTGTGTGTGTGAGCGTGTGTGTACGTGAGTGTGTGTGTGTGTGTGTGTGTATGTTTGTGTGTGCGCGTGTGTGTGTGTGTTTTTTGCGTGGATGTGAAATGTCTACAGGTATGTAGCCAGTTCAGCTTTCTGCTGCCGTTTCCTTGTAAAGAGAAAGAGCTCCTTTGTAAGCTCATTATCAGCTGCTGCTGTTTGTGTTGTCCACTCTGGTCTGGCCACACACACAGGGCACTTAAACACAAACACACACAAATTCACAGAAACTGTCAGATAGTCTCCTCGTCGATCTTTTCTTCCTATATTGATGCTCGCTGTCTGACCTCTTAAGGCTTTCTTTTCTTCCATCTTTCCACCGTCTCTGTTTCTTTTCAACTCATCTTTACTACACCTCTCATCCTGCTCCTCCCCCCCCTTTAACTTCCCCCTTTCGCTCTCATTAGATAACTGCAGTCGGGTTCATTCAATATATGCAAAGCCGTTTATGCCCCTGGAATATTTAAGTTCTTTAAATACTTCACACAGTGTACCAAAATATGTTTTATCTGAGCCTGCTGTATTTTGATATTGCACACAAGAGCAGAATTGGTCTCTTGTGTGATTTGAAAACCGGTACAAAAGCAGAGAGAGTACAAAAAGACAAATGTGGGTAATGGCAAAAAAAGGGAGGGAAATTCTCTGGTGAAGTGTGTGTGTGTGTGTGTGTGTGTGTGTGTGTGTGTGTGCGTGCGTGCGTGCGTGCGTGCGTGTGTGTGTCTGCGTGTGTGTGTGCGTGCGTGTGTGTGTCTGCGTGTGTGTGTGCGTGCGTGTGTGTGTCTGCGTGTTTATGCACATCTAAATGTATTTTGCGTGTTTTTTGAGACAATGCAAATGCATGTTTGAGCATACAAGCCTGTGCATTGCGTGCGTGCGTGCGTGCGTGCATGCGTGCATGCGTGCATGCGTGCATGCGTGCATGCTCTTCAATGTGTGGGCTGATCACTGTGACCCAGAGAGAAGTGCTTACTCTAGCACTTTGTTCTGGGGGAGGCAGAGTTGGCTTGACGGCGTCTCCAGTGATGAAAGCAGCTGTAACAGCAACACGATGTGCAGCTCCACACACTGCTGTTACAGTGACAGTGACAATCTCTGCTGTTTCATGTAACATGTCATCATAGTGCAGA
The DNA here is from genome assembly GCF_009762535.1 of Notolabrus celidotus. Lineage (NCBI taxonomy): Eukaryota > Metazoa > Chordata > Actinopteri > Labriformes > Labridae > Notolabrus > Notolabrus celidotus. The sequence goes on along the minus strand of NC_048273.1, from coordinate 16,756,725 downwards.
CTGTGACACAAAAGAGCATGATGTATCCACTAAGTAAGACCCTGCCTTTTCCTAAATATAAATCCAACCCTCTCATATTCAGAGCAAACTTTATTTGTAATCAGATTTTGTCATAGGATCATTTTATAATGAAGACAGAGATAAGAAAGTTTTTGTAAGAAGGGATGAACCCACTGTGGCTCCAAACACAAAATTACTCAAATGAAAAAGACTTTAATAAAAAAAGGAAGGTGCTACTTTTGCTTTGGGCATGTTGCGTCAGGTACCTGTGAGACAACAATAATCCAGGAATTCCTGCTGGAGTCAAAGACATGTAGCTTTGAAGTTTTATCAGTCACCAAAAACACTGCACAGTGGTTTTTAACTTTGCCGGAGGGGAAATTACAACGTCACAGCAAATAATTTCAAAGCAGGGCCCAATGCCAGCATTACATACTGGTGTGTTTTCTTTTGGTTATTAGAAATGCAGCACAAAATCACGTCATAAAACTCCTTGTCATCAAAAATGACCAAAAAAGTGACAAAGCAACAAACAAAAGGAAAAACTTTGACGCAGTGTGTAACCCTCTGAGACTGTAAAGACAGAAATAAGCTCCTGTTTAAACTCATGGCAGAACTCTAAATCATTTTCATCTTTGTCGCTCAGGAGCCAAACTCTCCTGCTGGCAGCCCTCCTCACTCCCCCCACGGGAATGGGTTGGACCGGGCACCCACCCTGAGGAAAGAGCTCCCTGGTTCCTCGAGTACAGGAGAGGCCCCCTCCACCCCAAACCCCCGCAGCCCCACCCCAGGGAAGTCCAAGGACCCTTCACAGGTAAGATAGATAGATAGTTAGTTAGAGAGTATCTTCACTCTGCTTTCCTTTAGTGCAGAAACAATGCTGCAGTGTTATCGTGTAATGAGACTGCAGATGTTCAGCCTCTTTTGTAGCATTCTTCACTTCACAAAGTTTCCATCCCTGCTATGTTTGGCCATCATTTGGTATCTCTTTTGGGGGAATTAAAACACTTCAAACTTTTACAACCATTGTTCAGTAACCCTTGTTCTATTCCACTACATTAAAACCCTTCATGGATGTTAGTTCAGCTCCCCTGTAATGAAGGGCGTTTATAAGCCATGTGTTTCAGTTCTTGGTTAACTTGTCTTACAGATGGATAAGTCCCAGTCCCCTCTGTCAAAGTCTGGTACCCCATCCCCATCCCATCGTGACGCCCTCACCCCTGGAGCACCAGGAGCCCCTGGACCCAGCACTTCCTGCCTTCGTCTAGTCAGCAAAGCAGCATCCAGTGCAGACCCTCTTGGTGAGATATAACCCTTCAAAAAGTTTGAGTATAAAATTCATTAAATACTTGATTTGGTACCTTTTGATGAAGAAGCTTTAATATTACAGGCTATAACCGCATCAATCTTCTACACACATTTATAGTCTTTATTTATCTTTATTTATTTGTAACCATGAACTCAGAAAGTGTAAAAAAAACAACCTAAGATTGAATCGTAATGTGATTTTATGTCTTGTAATGGAGAAAGAAAACAAATCAATCATTCCTGTAAATCTACTCTGTGCTTGATAAAATGGCTCCTTGAATTTTTCTGTCTTTACTTGGATAGGATTTGCCCACAGTCTTCCTCTGACCTTCTCGCCATACATCCTGTTGTCCCTGCGTTTATCCATTTCTTTATTTGTTTTGTCTTGACATAACTTAAAAAAAATATGCTATCAGATTTTGAATTCCAAAGAGGACCCTGACTCTTATTGCCACTGAGCTCACGAGCAGAGCTCTGAACTATTACCTGCTCCTCTTCAGCCAATACAGAACAACCATCGTCTTGAACTTTGTCAGTGTGTGAACAAAAAAAGTTAAATTCAACAAAAAGTTTTCCATTTTTCTCAGCCCCTCTGTGATTGTGTCTGTGCTTGTGCTATGTATTGTTCCCCCCTCTATACTTCCATCCTTCAACCCCTCCTTCCTCTTTCCCTCCCTCCCCAGCTCTCCGCAGTCCCATGTCTGTGCCCCCTGGTTCATACCCGGCTCACTTTGGCGTGGTGTCCCACGCAGGACTGAACGGGGAGCTGGCCAGTCCGGGCGGCTTCGGAGGTGCTCTCACTCTCTCCCCACAGATCAGCGCAGCAGCAAACGCCTACTCCCGAAGCCCCATGGTGTGTAAAGGCCGAATTATTATCCCCTGTTAAAGTTTGATTTATGGTTCAGCATCAGATGTGACCCCCTGACTGTCACAGCACCGAAGGAAAATAGATGAATGTATTCTGCGTTATCAGGTAGTGCTGTGCATTCATTATGTACTCGAAGCTGCCATTTGACATTCTCCTTTATAGAGAGTGAAGGGAGGTAGTGTTGTGGATAAAATTGCTTACAGTATCTGGATCACAGCATCATAGATCAGTGTCAGCACAATCACACGCTTCACAATTTTAGAGACCTTCCTGTTGCCCCATGGTTTTAATCTTGTTTTACACATAACACATTTGATCCTCCTGCATCTATTTTACCCAGAAAAAAAACACTTAAAATTGCCTGCATGCTTTTATAAATCTTACTTTAAATTGTTTTCTCTGGTTCTCCAGCTTCCCAGTTTGTCCTGGTCTCGCTGTTTATTGCTTCTCTGTTTACTTCTTCCCACCAGGTGGCGTATGACTCTCGGTCTCACCTGAGGGCCCCAGGGCTTTCCTCTTCTCTGCCTGGCTCCTCGGCCGGCAAGCCGTGAGTTTGTTTTTCTGTAACATTGGACGTATTCACAGCACTTATGCAACATTAAACAGGAATTCACAGAAGGATTGAATCTCAGTTCATCTGAAAAAATTTGTGAAAGCAACTGTTCCAACTTTTGAAATTCAATTTTGGTGTTAACAGCCTTTTATTCTTCCAATGTCATTTACACATTTATTATTATTGCAGAATACTCTCCATTTACAAAATGTGTTTCATTTTATTTCATGTTAAAGTGAGTTATAAAGAAAATGTGTCAAAACCAAGCAGAAAGGAGTTGGTTACAGACAGTTGAAATATCGTAGCCTTGCTCATAGAAAATGACAAACATTTTAATTGAACAAGATCCAGATATGTGGATAGTAATTCATCCTAGCTGCTCAGTTCTTTCTAACTTCACAAGGTTTCATAGTGTTGCACATTAACCCTGTCTCACAGCTGAAAGCCCTGCTCATTATTGATACTGTTGAATGTCCAGGACATTTGATCACAGTCCATTCAGCTTTGCTGACTGAGAAATTGTGTTGTTTTTGTCATTTGCTGCAGAGCAGCAATTCATTCTTGTGGTGCTAATTTGAAATCATAAAACAGCCTCAGCTTCAGTCTGCTCCAGTATTGATCGGCCATTAGCAATGCCACACTGGCTCTGCTCTGTAATACAATCTGCTATTATGCATTCCCGCCCACAGCTACAGTGGGCCAAGTAATTGCTGAATTTAGGCAAATATTACTCAAGTTACAAGGCTGTTATAGTTTGGTCAGACTTCATAACTTGCACACTTTCTAGTTGGGAATTGTGTATTTAACTGAAGCGTCTCTGCTTCCACTTTCTCATTCATTGATTGATTGATGGATTGATTGACTCTGTCCTGTCTGTCCTGTCTTTGGTCCATTTCTCAAATCCTTCAATCTCCTTTCAGTACAAACAAGCCAAACCTTGTTTATTTTCAGCCATAGCTCCTCTGTTCTGTATTGATTTGTTCCTGTTTTCCTCTCTCTGTTTTCTCTGCAGTGCCTACTCGTTCCATGTGAGCGCAGACGGACAGATGCAGCCGGTACCTTTCCCCCCTGACGCCCTGCTAGGCCCAGGGATCCCTCGCCATGCCCGTCAGATCCACAGCCTGAACCACGGAGAGGTGGTGTGCGCTGTCACCATCAGCACCTCCACACGTCACGTCTACACTGGAGGTAAAGGCTGCGTCAAGGTGTGGGACATCAGCCAGCCAGGAACCAAGAGCCCAATGGCCCAGCTGGACTGTCTGGTGAGACCTGAGAAAAGTGTGAAACAGACAGACCCAAGAGTTAGAAATGAAAATAAATACACTGACAAGCACTCCAAACAAAAGTGTGTGGGTGCAGTATATTTCCTGAGCCAAAATGAAGCCTTTGTGCATTTTGATTTTATTGTTTTGTCCAATCAGAACAGGGACAACTACATCCGCTCCTGTAAAATCCTCCCAGACGGACGGACCTTAATTGTCGGTGGGGAGGCCAGCACCCTGTCAATCTGGGATTTGGCCACGCCCACTCCTCGCATCAAGGCTGAGTTAACATCATCTGCTCCTGCCTGCTATGCTCTGGCCATTTCTCCAGACAACAAGGTGTGCTTCTCCTGCTGCAGCGATGGCAACATCGTGGTCTGGGACCTTCACAACCAGACTCTGGTCAGGTAAGAGAAGAGAGGGAGGAAAAGATTGTGGAAAAAATAGAAAAGGCACGTGAAATTTTGCCTACAAAAATAACCCCGGACAGGAGAGAGGGGAGAGGGGAGAGGGAAGAGGGGGGAAGTGAGGGAGACAACGGCTGGAGGATATGGAAACATTTCAGGAACTTCTTCAGCAAAAAAGAGAAAAAGGAAATAAATTATTAGAGAAGAAAATGTGTGGGAGGAAAAATCGTTGCAGTCTGGGGGTACTCACCTCACCTTATAGTCAGGTAAGTAGGGCCTGAGGGGATATGGATGAAAACACTAAACTCTGATTTGGTTGGAGAAGAAGGACTAGGAGATGGAGAGGAAAGACTGTGGTGAGGGAAGAGGAATCCAAGAGAGAAAGACAATCCAGGTGTAGGTAAGGTGGGGGCAGAAGGTGCTACACTGAGGAAAGGATTCAAATATATCTGGCCTGACACCTCCAGGAGAAATGAGGCAAATAAACAAGCAGCATGCCAAGACTGAAAACTGTGTGTATGCATGTATTTGTGTTCATCTATGAACCTTGTTGTGTTTCCTCCCTGTAGGCAGTTCCAGGGCCACACGGACGGAGCGAGCTGCATCGACATCTCTAACGATGGAACCAAACTGTGGACGGGGGGGCTCGACAACACGGTGCGCTGCTGGGACCTGAGAGAGGGACGCCAGCTCCAGCAGCATGACTTTACCTCGCAGGTAGACACACAAACAAATGTAGACACACACACTTTCTCACAGATCACACGCATCCATTCACTTCAGAGACTGAAAAATACATCAATTAAGAGATACCTGTGGAGAGTGCTGGTTTGGCTATGATGGAGCGGATGTCCCATGTATGAAGTCTTTAATGAAAGAATTTGGTTTATGTCATCCCTCACTCTCTACCCACATTTTCAATCTCTCTAAAACAGCTGTCCTATCTAATAAAGACAAAAAGCCACAGAAAAAATCAAAAAAGTGTTAGATAAAATAAACATCCCTGTAAACCATGATTGTACACACATAAACACATGTTATTTGGGTGCAGGGATAGACAGGCAAAATCACAAAATGTACACAAAGAGGGAATCACTAGTTAACTGACAAACACATTAAGCCAAAAACAAACGCACATCCTGACCGAGACTCACAGGTACTTACACCAACACACACAGGCAGAACACATCAACAAACATCATAGAGATCACCTCACATGGCCTTGTACACACACACTGACTCCCTTATTCACTCCTCACTGCCACAACAGAGCTATAGAGTTGACCACTGTTGTCAGATGAGTTTCGATCCACCGTGTAATGACTTTCTCTCTCCCTTGTCGTCTCTCTCGGCCTGCCACTTCCCGTCACTCTGCTTCCATTTTCTCTCTCCTTCCCCCCCTCCCATTTATTAATTCACTCCATGTTCAACTCTATTACATCATTTCACTCTTTCCTCCCTTCTTTTTTACCTTTTTTCTTCTTTTCTCTCACTCCTGCTCCTTAATCTGTCATCATCACTCCTTCCTTCATGTGTCCTTTGTCTTTTATCATCCTTAGCTCTTTTCCTCCTTCATCCCACTCTTCCTCACATCTTATACCCAATATTTTTTTTTTTACGTTATCTTCATTTCACTGTATACCAGGGGCTTCATACTCATTTCAGTTTAGGGGCCACATACAGCCCAAGTTGATCTGAAGTCGGCCGGACAAGTATAATCATAACATAATAACCTATAAATCACAACAATTCTACATTTTTCCCTTTGTTTTAGTGCGAAAAAGTACAAGTACATTCTGTAAATGTTCACATTTAATGATCTATCTTTCTAAAAAAACAGCTGTTGTATTTTTGGCCATGATGAGTCTCATAGTGGGGCTGAATATTTTACTCTTTAAGCACTGAAACCTGCTACGAACACACCAAACACACAGGTTTCCCATTCACCTGACACAGAGTGTAATGTTTACAGCAAAAGAACGGATAGATTATAATATTGAAGAAGGTAAAGATGACTATTTTGGACCCCTCAGCTCCAGCATGAACAGTTTGCTTGCTGGACAGTGTTGTATGCAGGGGTGTAGTGCTAGCAGTGACAGAGAGCACCTATAACATACCCACATGTATGGTGAGCATGCACACAATATGTGGCCCCTTTCGAAAATTGTGGATCCACCATTCAAATGTGACAAATTTAACTATATGTAAACCTTAGTTCTAATTGGATCATGAGGCACTCTAAGAAGTCTTCATGAATTTCAACCGGATCATGCAAACAGCAAGAAATCTATTTCCTCACTTTGAGAAAAAAAAAGTGTCTGAGCGCCATTCTGGTTCTGGTGTGATCCGTCAGCACTATGATTGTATGCGACCCTCAGAGGACTAATATGAAATATTAGTTACTTTTATTAAGAAATTGCAGTTAATTCTTCTCTGTCTTTTTTTTAATTTGCAAAGTCATCCCGCAGGCTGGATTGGAACCTCTGGCGGGCCGGTTTTGGCCCACGGGCCGCATGTTTGACACCCTTGCTGTATACCTTTCTTTGATTCCTTCTGATTCCTCTCTTGATATCTCTCTCTCTGTCTCTTTCCAGATCTTCTCTCTGGGTTACTGTCCGACAGGCGAGTGGCTGGCTGTGGGAATGGAGAGCAGTAATGTGGAAGTCCTGCACGTCTCCAAACCTGACAAATACCAGCTGCACCTTCACGAGAGCTGTGTTCTCTCCCTAAAGTTTGCCTACTGCGGTACGCTTACCCAAACTTAACACATGTGTAATGTTATCAAATGTTATCATGATGATTCTCTGACTATTTTTATTCAGTTTACTGTGCCTTGATCTCTTTTGTTCCTTTGTTTAACCTTTGGTGTGTGTATCTGTGTTATTTCAGGCAAGTGGTTTGTGAGTACAGGAAAAGACAATCTGTTGAATGCATGGAGGACACCATATGGAGCCAGTATTTTTCAGGTGAGACAGCAGTGCTATGTTCTAAGGATGTTTATGCTGTGTGTGTATACATGTCAGAGTGTAGACATAAATATATATGTGCGTGTGTATGTGTGTGCATGTGCGTGTGTCTGTATCTGTGACTGCAGTGTCATCTGTGCATAGTGTTGTTGGGGCTATTTCTGCTTCCTGTCCCTACACACACACACACACACACACACACACACACACACACACACACACACACACACACACTAGTGCAGACACACTGAGCCCTGGAGGCTAAAGAAAAGGAAAGATGAAGGGATTCAGAGAGAGAGAGAGTAAACACTAAACATTTTTTTTACACTCCTGGTTTGTAGATCCATGGTGACTTGCAGAGGTTTATCAGAGAGTGCAGGCTGCCAACACATACACACACACACACACACACACGCGATGCATTCACACAACACAAAACAAATGTAATAATGCCATCGTGTTCAAACACTCCAATTGAGGAAATGTTGAATATGCGAGGATGCAATATTTTTAGCTGAGCCAGTTCACCTGGGTGTGAATGTAACTAGCAATGGGGTATGAAGGAACATTTTAAGCTGGATGTTTGGTGTGTGTGTGTTTGTGTGCGTGTGCGTGTGGCAGTCAGGTTTTTATAAGCTACAGTGGGCAGCAGGGTTGGCGGCTCCTGTCTCCCCCGGTGGACTAAAAGGAGAATGCTGGCGATCTGCTTTGTTATCCAAATGCCAAACGCTTCTCCTGCCAAACAGCTCCCTCCTGTCACCGTGTAATACTGCTCTCTCTCACTCTCTCTCTCTCTCTCTCTCTCTCTCTCTCTCTCTCTTTTTCTCTCTCTCCTCTTCCTCCTCTCTGCTTTATCACTGTCCTTTCCAGCCTTCTTTGTCCTGTTTACTGTTGTCCTTTTTTCCCTCACTGTGCTCACTCTTTTTTATCTAACTCTCCTGATCTATGTGTACCCTCTCCCCTCGCTGTGTTTTCTCTCTGTCCTTGTCCTTTGGTTTATCCCTGTCCTTGCTTTCTTCCATATTGGTTATCTTTTTTTTCCTGCCCTACCTCTTCACTTTTTGTCCTCTCTTCTTCATATTCTCCCCTCCCCTGTGGCTGATCTGTTGCATAGCCGCTCTTTTTCCTTCTCCACATTTTTCATCCAAAGAAGCTCTTCGGCATGAATATATTGAAAAAGCCTTGATGCATATTACTGACTACAACACAACTTATACATAAAAATAAACACTTAGTTATCACAAAAGGCAAATGTCCTAAACATTAAAAAACAACAGACAGATAAAAAAGAACAAAATACAAGAATGAAATGCTTTCATGTGTTTTTTTCTGTGGTCGTGTCTTTCAGTTATGTGTTGTGTAGATGAGAGAGCTTTATCCTTATGCTTATGAAATTTCAACCAACAAGCCACTTTTACAAAGGGAGCAATTTCAAGTAAAACTCCATTATTAGTATTATTATTATTCCATTGTTATTAACCCTCCTGTTATGTTGCGGGTCAAATTGACCTTTTTTAAAGTCTATTTTAGGTAATATATGCAATCCAAAACAGCTAAATGCAGCATGTGACAGAAGAGGTGTTGTGTTAATTTCTCAACATCACTTCATAAAAATAAAAAAAATTCAATATGCAAATAAAATAAGCAAACATCAATGTCATGTTTCACCATGGTATTATATTTAGGGCTTTCCAATGTCCATTAAAAATAGTTTTAATATGGATTTTAATGAAAAACAAGTGAGTTATTCTCATTGAACCATGATCTGTGAGAATTAAAGAACACCAATGGACTAAATCTTGATTTAAATGGTTAATAATGGCGCTAAAAATTAGATTTAAAAAAATGTGTATTGGGATTTTTTTGGGTTCTAACACTTTTGGATATTTTAATTTGATAAAGTCAAATTGACCCAGGAACATTATTGCTGTTCCAGAGAAACAAACATAACAGGAGGGTTAATGTGTGGGCAGTCCATGGTTGGAGGTATGACCAGTCATCATTTGTAGTCTTTTTTTCAGTAGTTGTTGTATTTTGTGTAGACTCATTGTGAGTGTTAAGAACTTGGTAGTCATTTCACAAAAAGAGCTACACATTTACTGGATTACTGGTTGGCATTTTGAGTAAGGCAGTCTACTGCATTAAAGATAGATATTTATATGACATAGAAGAAGTGATATTGAGTTATTTCAGTCTCTACAGTGCTTGAACTCTACAGGGAGATAGGATGATCGAAGGGTGAGGTATATGCCCTGAGAGGCAGCAAATCTATCCCACCTTCAAGTTCAGTCATTTGTGGTGGAGGTGTTGGTTTGTGATGTCATCTGAGATGGATGGGACGATGAGGCTGATGAAGCTGCAAAGAGTGAGGGGGAATGGGAAGGTGGAGGGTCGCACGCAACAGTGGCATAAATGATCTGAATGGAGAGAGACATATTTATGAAAGAAAGCAGCAATGTGATAGGCCAACGTTGAGGGTGTGTTGCAGTACAGGCCTAGACCTTACTCTTTCTTATATTACTTACAGAAACCCACCATTAGAATAAGATCAGGCATTATTTTAAATCATCTTATTCCCCGATGAGCTAAATTAACAACAGCATTATAACATTGATAAGCAAGGTCAGACTGAGATTAATAGCAGTGGGAGTCTGACAGGTTCACGACAGCAGGCCAGCTGCAGCAAAAATCCACAGGAACCTACGAGACAAGGGAGCTTGGGGACTCTCAGGTGTGGTTAGTAACTCTAATGTGACATGGCAGTTCATGGTAGTACCTTGCGGACACTTGGAGGAGAGAGAGGGGGAGACAGTAGCTCAGTGTGTCAGGTGAGGTCCCCAGGCAGTCTAAGCTTATAGTAGCATAACTAGGGTATGGTCCCAGCCACAGCAATCCTAACTATAAGCTTTATCAAAAAAGGAGGCTGCTCCTAAAAGTAGAGAGAGTGTCTGCCTCCTGGACCCTGACTGGTAACTGAATCCAAAGGAGAGGGTCCGGATAACTGGAGGCTCTACCTCCCATACTACTTTTAGATACATTTGCCACCACTAGCAGGCCTGCAGAGAGTAATGCCCTAGAGGAGTGGTAGGACTCTAATAATTCTTTAAGATTTGAAGGACCCTGACCATTGAGGGCTTTGCAGCTCAAAAGAAGAATTTTAAACTCTACTCTGACAAGTGATCCTCTTTTTTATTAGTTTGTTTGTTTGTTTTTATCCCTCTTTCACCTCTCTGGCCATTTCCCATCTCATATTTTGGCCTGTTACTTCACCCTCCCACCTGAACCCCCTTCCACTTGTTATTTTGGTATAGTATGAGGGAATCTGTGTGAAATGGCCTCTCACTGCTGGCTGGATGATTGACAACTCTGCTGTGCCTGTAGCAGGGAGGGAGGGAAGGGGGGAGGTTAGTTTAGAAAGGAGAAAAAGGAGGAGGAGGAGGGGTCGACATGAGAATTGAGGGCAGAGTGAAATGGGGGAACCTAAGAGGATGTAGAAGGGGGAAGAGGAGGAGGAGAGTGTGGGAAGAAAGGAAGGAAGATAAATGATGATGGAGCAGTGGGAGGCAGAGGGGAAGGAGGAGGAGGGGCAGCAGCGGGAGCGTTAGATCATCTAAAGCCAGGTGCCCAGGTCTGCCTTTCACACACACACACACACACACACACACACACACACAGAGGAGGGGGGAAAAGGAGGGAGGCTGTGGTGGGGGGAGAGGAAGACTGTACATTTTGCTAGTTCATACAGACCATCAGACTCGTGCAGCTAGTGATGCTTAAACCTGTAGTTAATGAGGCCACACGTCTCCAGAGAGAGAGCAGACGAGTGAGTCAGCATCCTGGAGCTCTGCTGTCGTCTGTTTGGAAATAATTGCCGACTGTTTTGAAATGCAAATATGTCTTGTGTGATTGAGTATTAAGTGATGATTCATATCTTTTTTAACATCTTTCTCTTTGTGTTTGTTTCTCTCCATCTGTCTCCACAAATATACCAACACTTATCTCTTTCCCTCTCCCTCTCTTTCTGTCTCTCGCCCATTCTTAGTCCAAGGAGTCCTCGTCTGTGCTGAGCTGTGACGTCTCCCCAGACGACAAGTACATAGTGACGGGCTCTGGGGACAAGAAGGCCACGGTGTACGAGGTGGTGTACTGAGGGGGGCCGGAATGAGGCGGGAAGAGTTAGGATGGAGATTTTGGGGTGTTTTCCTTTTGTTGTTTTTGGAGGAGGGGCAACCAATTAACCAATTGCCCTACCTACCAATCCTGACCCTCATTACATCAGCAACAGCAGCATCCTTGTCTCAGTCCTCCTGACCCTCACCCCTTAAGCATCACCCCTTCTCCCCTTTTTTTTTTATTGCTGTGATATAAGCTACTGTGGAAGCTCCCAAATGCCCCCTCTCCTCCCTCCTCACTCCTTTTGTCTTTTAGCTCAAGGATGAAGCATGATAGTAAAGAGAGGGGAAGCAGCAAGATAAGAAGGACAAAGAAAAAGGGCGGTGGAGCATAAAGATAAAGTCAGGAAGCAAAAGAGGAGGAGAGAGAGAGGGAAGAGAAATGACAGGGAGGAAGAGGAGGAGGAGGAGGAGGGGGAGGCTGGGTAATTAGGGCTGTTTCCTGATTAAGAGCTCAGTGGAAGGAAGGCCCCCAGAGGAGGCGCGGAGCGGCACTGTGGGAGCGCCAGCCAGGAGCACTGATACCACACAATCGATTCATTAGGCAGACAGTGGAAGCCTTAATGAGGCTGACGCCGCAGCTCGCTCTCCCCGCAGAGAGGTGTCAGGAGCTCGGGAACGATGACGCTTCAGATATCCACACACACACTGACACGAAACATAGACCTGCTCACACACACACAGGAGGCTCACATCATTGGGCAGCAGTACACACAAACATACTCGAATGCGCCCCCCCTTGAGGCAACCGTTAGAGAGAAACACACACACACAACACACAGAGCACCCAATTAAACATTCATGGCACACTCGCCGTCTCACTGCTTAATATCTATTTTATTTTGGTCTGACAAAGGCAGCGTCTAATGAGCAGCCGAGTCAATGGGATTCTCCCAGGGCCCACAGACACAAACACAGAACATCAGCCGAGCTGTTCCCTCTAATTCCTCTGGATTGTTCTCCTGACACCGGGCGCTGCTCTCACTCTCATTAAAGGCGCTGTCAGCTAGATGAAGAAGCAGCACGCCAACTTCACTGTAAGGCAGACAAGAGGGCAAATTAACACCTCAAAATTTTACTATCAAAAGCAGCCAACTGAGCAGCGTCTGATCTGAAGCCTTCCAATCTGATACAACTAGTTGCTGTTTTGATTCGAAAACCTGATGTGATGTTGAATTAAACAGAGTCATGTCTCCACCTCTGCCTGCCTGCTGATGTCTTCAAGTGCTCTGGCTAATGTTTGCTAAGCTAATGATTGAGATGCTAAACACCTTAAAGGAGTAGTGTGAAGTTTTGGGAAAGATGTTTATGTGCTGTTTTTTGTTGCTGAGGTTGAAATGAGAAGATTAATTCCACCCTCATGTTTTGGACTGTAAAGCCTGAAAATAAAGGGAAACAGCTAGCATAAAGCTCTGTCAGGAAGCAACTGTGGTCAATTCACAGCAACTGTGAAACGCAGTTGTTAGTAAGTTCTTTAGTGCGTTCAAAAAGGCTTCATGTTGAACATAAATTCCCAAGTTTACATTGGGTCTCTGCCATTGACTATTTCTTTGTCTGCAGCATAGACTGTATAAGATATGGACGTAGTATCCGTGACGTCACCCATCTGTTTCTGAAGAGCTGTTTTGAGGCCAATCGTCGTCGGCAGTCATATTGCTGCTGTCGAGCGATTGTGACGTAAAGAGGCGGGCTTTGAGCCTCCTAGCCAACAGCTACTGTGTTCCCGCCTGTCAATCAAGTCAGCTGTGCCTCTCATTGGAAGACAAGTAATCTCAATATCTTCAAAATTGCAGCGTTAGAAAGAAATTACAGTGTGTGCCGATCGAGAAATGAGCTATCCAGACTACACTCGTTTTTTGTACCAGGCTGTAAACATGTTTATTTCTGCTGTAAAGATCCTTTTTTTTAACTTGGTGTGTATGTGGTTTCCGGTACTTCTGGAGCCAGCCTCATGCGGATCCTCGATAAACTGCAAGTTTTTAGCACTTCCGCATTGGACTCATATTTTTAGACCGGAGATTGCCGCTTGGTCTGCAGCTGAAACTTCCTGTTAGGTTCTGCTGATTTCCTTGTTCTTAAAATGAGCTATAAATTACTCAAGGAACCGCCTTCAAAAACTTTAAATAATTATTTTTACACTTCAGTTGTTCTACATTTCAGACAATATGCAACTTATTTAGTGGTTTAGTCTAGTTGCAAGTGGTTGGATTCTACCAGGCTAGTTTTCCTGTTGTTGTTTTTTTAAAGTTATGTTTTGGGTATTTTTGCCTTTAATGATAGGACAGCTGAAGACAGACAGAAAATGTGGGGAGTAGAGAGTGGGGGAGGACATGCAGCAAATGGTCGACCAGCCGGGAGTTGAACGGCAACCTCTGCGACGAGGACTGTAGCCTCTATACGTGGGGCGCTTAGACCGCTAGGCCACCAGCACCCCCCTTTGTATTTTCATGCTATGCTATGCTAACAGGCAGCTGATTGTAGCCTTACACACACTGTACAGATGGAAGAGTGGTATCAATCTTCTCGACTGCAAAACTCAACAAGACTGCCATCAATGTGTTTCCCAAAATGTTCAGACTATTCCATACTTTCCAGTCCTCCTTGTATAATATCCAGTCTGATAGGAAAATTGTATATCAGAGCTCTCTGCTTTTATAGAACATGAATTACCAATGTGTAGATTCAAAGGGCACATTTTAAGCTTTTCTTTTATTACCCATTTAATTCAGCATTTTTATGAATAGTGATAGTAATATGTTTATGTATCGGGGTTGCCAATGACTGCGTTTTCTGGGAGCTAATCGCGCGGGATGCACTCACACCTGGAGACACAAACTCAAACAGAATACAGGCAGGACATTTGTTTCTGTTGTTTTTTTTATGATACAGTGTATTTTTTATCTTTGTTAACGGTGACAGGCAGAGGGCAAACAGCAGCAGTCCCATGTTAAAACAAAAAAAGGATACCCCCAATGTGGGTGAAAAGTTCCTCTGTCTTTCGCTTGTTGCTTTTCTTTTCTTCCTCATTTTTCCAAAGTGGTAGTGAATGTACTATAGTCTGTTTTCAGTCCCCACCGTGCAACTAAACCTTGTTCTGTTGAGTCTGTTGACACAACAATGCAGATTTAGCCAACAACAATGTCCCACTTTTTACTGCATGCTTGTTGCACTAAAGCTCCACTTCTGCAGGTACAGTGATCGGTTTAACAGCCACATTTTTACAGAGGGATGGATTTTACATTACAGTATGCAATTTAGTTCCACTGTATAAACTTTAAGCAAGATTTGTCCATGTTTCTCGCAGAAGCTCTAGAGCAGGCTAGAAAATAATGAGGGACTTCTACAGCGGCTATGGTAGCAGCCAGGAGTCAGAGATCATCTGTACAGATAAAGCATCTTCCTGTCAGCAACAGGCACACCTTAACAAAACTCTCATACACAAGCTTGTATAGTACACAGAATGATGCTGTATAATGGCTATGCATTCAGTGGTATAGCGTGACTATTTGGGACATTGTATTTGATACTCTTCTTTAACTGTCAGTAACGTCTCTCCCCCCTGCCTGTGCTTTCTCTCTTCAAACAGTATAACATCTTTTTTTCTTCTGATTTACAAACCCATATTTAGTTTCCCCTTTAAAAAGCCAAGGATTTTTTTTTTTTATAATGCACTGTGTCTTCTTCCCTCCTGATGCGTTTCTGATGTGCTGTACAAGAAATACTGTGTGTGAAAAATAAAACCAAACTTGTGTTCATCCTTTCAGGTTGATGTCTTTGTCTTTTTCTTTTTTTTTTCACACAGGTTTAAAACCAGAGGGAATAAAACAGTTCAGTTTTAAGCTCATCACATCGTTAACCAGCTTTGTTCACACACTTAATCTGTCATTCATCCCTAATCAAGAAATAAAAATGCACAATCCCAAAACAAATATGGGATTTTGATTTACCTGTAAAAACTATTATAATTAACTATAAATTGTATGAGTTATAAGCAGTTTTACACTGTTATTTTGAGACTGAGAGGACATTATCCATCTTGTGACTTTATAAATAAACAAAGGAATTTATTCATAAATAAATTGGTATTTAATTGTGTTCTTCAGGACACAGATAACCATAAATATGGTTCTGAAATCTGAATGATTGTATATTGTTTGTATCCTGGACAGTGACCAGTGTTGGAGGTCCCTCTTTGTATCTTTAGATAAGTTGCACACATTTAATAAGAAGACTGAGATCATGAAGCTAACTCACAATTACACTATATTACCAAAAGTATTCGCTCACCTGCCTTGACTCACATGAACTTAAGTGCCATCCCATTCCTAACCCATAGGATGTTCAGTATGATGTCGGTCCACCTTTTGCAGCTATTACAGCTTCAACTCTTCTGGGAAGGCTGTCCACAAGGTTGAGGAGTGTGTTTATAGGAATTTTTTACCATTCTTCCAAAAGCGCATTGGTGAGCTCACACACTGATGTTGGTCGAGAAGGCCTGGCTCTCAGTCTCCGCTCTAATTCATCCCAAAGGTGTTCTATCGGGTTCAGGTCAGGACTCTGTGCAAGCCAGTCAAGTTCATCCACACCAGACTCTTTCATCCATGTCTTTATGGACCTTGCTGTGTGCACTGGTGCACAGTCATGTTGGAAGAGAAAGGGGCCCGCTCCAAACTGTTCCCACAAGGTTGGGAGCATGGAATTGTCCAAAATGGTTTGGTATCCTGAGGCATTCAAAGTTCCTTTCACTGGAACTAAGGGGCCAAGCCCAGCTCCTGAAAAACAACCCCACACCATAATTCCTCCTCCACCAAATTTCACACTTGGCACAATGCAGTCCGACATGTACCGTTCTCCTGGCAACCTCCAAACCCAGACTCATCCATCAGATTGCCAGATGGAAAAGCGTGATTCATCACTCCAGAGAACGTGTCTCCACTGCTCTATGGTCCAGTGGCGGCGTGCTTTACACCACTGCATCCGATGCTTTGCATTGCACTTGGTGATGTATGGCTTGGATGCAACTTCTCGGCCATGGAAACCCATTCCATGAAACTCTCTGCGTACTGTACTTGAGCTAATCTGAAGGCCACATGAAGTTTGGAGCTCTGTAGCAATTGACTGTGCAGAAAGTCAGCGACCTCTTTGCACTATGCGCCTCAGCATCCGCTGACCCCTCTCCGTCAGTTTACATGGCCTACCACTTCGTGGCTGAGTTGCTGTTGTTCCCAAACTCTTCCATTTCTTATAATAAAGCTGACAGTTGACTGTGGAATATTTAGGAGCGAGGAAATTTCACGACTGGATTTGTTGCATAGGTGGCATCCTATGACAGTTCCACGCTGAAATTCACTGAGCTCCTGAGAGCGGCCCATTCTTTCACAAATGTTTGTAAAAACAGTCTGCATGCCTAGGTGCTTGATTTTATACACCTGTGGCCAGGACAAGTGATTAGGACACCTGATTCTGATCATTTGGATGGGTGAGCGAATACTTTTGGTAATATAGTGTATTTCTTTAGAAAAGATGCTAACATGTTTGGACTAACTTTCACAGTCATGCCAAATATTTTTTAAAGGTTATGTTGTTTAGTTGGTGGGTAGGATTTCATCTTAACATGAAATTTGTGTCAAGTTTAAAAAAGTCCAAATGAAGAGATCCTACTGTGACATGGGTTTTACGGAATGAAACTAAGATCCAGAGGAGTGGCACTGGCTCCCTTGACATCTGATTGGCCAGCCTAAAATCCTGAAATTGCTTTGTTGGATGCAGGATTAATGTTAAAATCACCTGCTTGTGCTGTGTTAAATCAGGCTGCTAGTAATTTAAACTGGACTTGGTTTATATTTCTTAAAGATGTTTCACCTACATCTGAAAGGCCTCTTCAGTTCTGAACAGACTGGTGGATGGAGCTACAAAATAAAAGCCTCTAAGGGTTGTCTGTATGCTAACGGTTGTCACATGGGGTCGATAACAGAGTCACTGACCTAGTCCCCGAGGGTCGTTCAGGTCTTCAGCCCACTGTGGGTCTTAGCAAAGTCAAACTGTCTTTTTGAGCCCTTAAAAAAAATAGCTAAGAGGATTTATATCACCTCTCTGTTGTGTTTCTGTAATGTTACTGTAGTAACAGACAGTGGAGACAGAGAGAGTAAATTATTGCTATTGATTTGTGTGTTCACACTTACCCCTGCCACCCATGCCTCTGTCAGAGCCCCAGTTTGGCCTTTCTCAGTCATAAGGCGTTTTTCGACCGCAGGAACTTTACACTGGAACTAGGAACTTTACCCCTGAACTACGTGCGTTTTGTCCGGAGGAACCAGGGTCTAAATTAAGTTGAAGGGTAGATAATCTCCCCCCTGAAAAGCCCCTGCTTTGGGGGGTAGTACTTTTTCAAAGGTCCTGGGACTCTCGGTTGAACGTAACGGTGTTTGTGAAGCTTACACAGCTGTTGAAACACAGAGGGAGTTCCTGGGAATGTATACTAGTTTAGTTTTTATTAAAATTTCAAAATATTATTGAATATATATTTTTTTCACCATACGTCACTGGCCTGAATTGCACAGTCTACCCGGGACTTCAGCTCGCGGTCGAAACGCAGACAACAATGGGGGCACAGGAACCTTTTAGTTCTGGGGAAAGTAGTTCTGGGGGCTTAAAGACCGAATTGCACCTATAGAAGTTCGGACACGCCTCTCCTTGAATCTGAGACTGAAAGCACTGCATGTTATGAAGGGTGTCTTCTCATCACACTGGTTTGAAAACACTACAACTGATGTGGTGCCTTTCTGTTCTGTTTATAACAAAACAAACAGAAGTGAGATTCATTTTCAAGAAGTCAAATGCCAAAACAATGAAATGCAACCCCGAAATGCAACAGAGCAACTCTTTTATTATTCAATCTTAAAGGAGATCGATGCCTGACTTTTATTTCAGGTTTAATTTCCTTAGAGTAAAAGCTTTTTGTCTAAGCAGATTAGTCACCACTGCAAACATTATCACTGCAAATCTTCTTCAGAGGCACTAATCAATCCTTTGGCCCCTCCCCCCTGCAGATCACCTCCGTCTCACTGGTGCACACCACGAGCTACCACACCATGAAGAAAACCACTCAGCTGCTGTATTTACTCAGAGCTCAAGTCACGAAGAAACAGTTAATCCCAACCTTCCTGTGATGCCGTAGGTTTTTAATCCAAGGACACTTGTTTATGTCAAAATAAACAGATGTCAGATTTGTGCTCCTACAGTAGGGCAGAAAAAGATACACCTCTTTCATTCCGTGTATGAATATTTCTCAAATGTTTTTTTTTCACTCAGAAAAGAAAAATATTCCACGAATGTTTCTTTTGAGTATTACTTTTGGTTTTAAAACATCCAAGTTGAGCTTAGCAAGAGATCAATTTTACCCTTCAAACCTGCTTCAGTCCCTCTGCAACTGTTCAAATCTGCTGTTTTTTCTGAGATAGATGTTTATGAAAGACAAACACAAGTGATCACAGACAACAGCTGCTCCACACTCCCATCACTTCCCTCAAAGAAAATCTGAGCCACATGCAACATCTTTGTTTGCCTTTAGAGAACTTTATTTACATGTCCATATATAGCAAGGTTCAAGGTTCATGATGCAGCTGTGAAAATACCTGTCTGCTTATATGTGCCCTAACAAATACAAAAGAAAAAACCTTTAATGTTGGTGGATGATGGATGATGTTAAAGGATGAGGATGAAGCCATGTCCAGAGAGAACTGAGCTGTTTGGACTGAGTTCAGTGTCCTGTCCTTTGGGTTATGGTTTTTATGTTCCAGGTTTAAGTCTTCAGAATACGTCCCGATTGTTCATTTACAAAGAAAAGCAAAAAAAAAAAAAGGACAAAAGACAAAACTGTCAGGACAGTGGAGGAAACCGAGCCCTGTTCTGTGCTGTATGAAGTGGAGATGATACAATCATGTTGCTGCTGAAACTTAACCACGAGAGGAAAAATAAACGGAAGTAGCTGGAACTTCACAGCACACCATCCTGCCATCTGCCACACATCTGCTGCCCCAAGGAGCAGCCACGTGCCGCGGCCGGAGCTGGACCGCACCAGGCCAAACTGGGCCAGGCTGACACAAGGCTGGGACTTCTTACACAGCACAGAATATTGAGCGTATTTTTCCAGTTTCCAGCCCTCCCTGGACCCCCTTTGTTCTCTCCCTCCGTCCCACTTCTTGACTTTTTTTCCACAGGATGCAGTCCAACTGTTTGCGAAAAATTCAATGGCTAAAAAAATAAGTTTTTTTTGCTAATTTCTTGTTTACTACAGAGGTTTTATTTTGTTAAAAAAAAAAGGAAAAAAGGAAAAAAGGAACAAAAACAAAATTTCTTTGGAGGAATCCACAATTGCGCAGCTATAGACTAACCAGCGTTCTCAGAGCATTAAAAACAACGGTCAGTTTGTTTTTCTTTTCCAGAGATGTGACTTTGTGCCCCCTTGCTCCTCTTTCTCTCTCTCATTTCTTTGACAAACGTAAACAAAACAACAAAGTAGGATTCGAGTTTCTTGTGTTTATCGATGCCACAGACGCTCTGTACAGTCATTGGTGCAGGAGGGAGCCCCGGCCCCACCCCCTGATTATTAGTTTGTTTGTTTCAGCCAGTCACAGTTCAGTAGATGACTTCGTAGACTGTGGCCTTCTTGTCCCCGGAGCCGGTGACGATGAACTGATCATCAGGGGAGATGTCACAGCTGAGGACCGATGAAGATTCCTTAGACTGAACAGAGAGGAAGGGAGGATGAAGTTACAAACAATCATAGATAATAATTTTCTTAAGTACTACACAAAAATGAGGTCAGGCAGGAATATTTCTTCAAGGGACAATTTAATTTTGTGTCCTAAATAATCTTAAGATTTAAGAAGAGAAGATGGAAAATCAGAAAAGGCTTCAGACAACTGAATGTTCTCCACATCCATCTCCGTGCATTAGACTCAGTGTTTAATGGCTTACCTGGAATATGCTGGATCCATAGGGTGTCCGCCATGCATTCAGGAGGTTATCTTTGCCTGTGCTCACGAACCATTTACCTACAGGACAAAAACACACACAGCCATCGTAAGATAAAGCCTCAGGGGAGGTGAGATATGGAGAAGTCTGAGTGAGAGAGAGAGAGGGGGGGGGGCACTGCGTTTGTAAAGGAAGGGAAAGAAGAAAAGAAACTGCAGGAGATTTGTTCTGCTTCCCTGGTCAGAATATATGAGCCTGTGTGTGTGTGTGTGTGTGTGTGTGTGTGTGTGTGTGTGTGTGTGTGTGTGTGTGTGTGTGTGTGTGTGTGTGTGTGTGTGTGTGTGTGCGTGTGTGCGTGTGTGAGCGTACCGCAGTAGGCAAACTTTAGGGAGAGAACACAGCTCTCGTGAAGGTGCAGCTGGTACTTGTCAGGTTTGGAGACGTGCAGGACTTCCACATTACTGCTCTCCATTCCCACAGCCAGCCACTCGCCTGTCGGACAGTAACCCAGAGAGAAGATCTGCAAAGAAAGGAGGGATCAGAGGGAGGACCGGAGAGAAAGAGAGGGGCAGATTAAATAGTGAAAGCACAAATGATCTGAAGCAGCTTGCCAGCTGATTGGCTTTGTATCAATACGTATGAACATTGAGTGTTGCATTACCTGTGAGGTGAAGTCATGCTGCTGAAGCTGGCGTCCCTCTCTCAGGTCCCAGCAGCGCACCGTGTTGTCCAGCCCCCCTGTCCACAGTTTGGTGCCATCGTTGGAGATGTCGATGCAGCTCGCTCCGTCCGTGTGCCCCTGGAACTGCCTGTAGGGAGGAGCACGCAAGAATGAAACTCAGAGGAATCTTTTCCCTTTGTAGTCCCCCAAATGGGCTATAAAAATCATCGCAGGAATGTACTTGCCTAACATCACACTGATATGAGTCCCTTGACCATAAGTTATCAGTGGTATTAGTTTTTGCATGAAATACAGAAGAAGTGCAATGGTGCATGCTCACTGTAAGCGACAGGACAGGGATGAAAATTCAACCCCATTCTATGTGTGCTGCACTCACCATCTTGAATCTTAGCTTCCCTCTTAAGTTATAACCTCCCTCTCTTTCAAAGAACAATCTTTGAATATTTCCTGGAAGGAGATTTTTCCTTGCATTATACACAATTTTTGCAGTTTTAAAATCTACAAGGTCAATAATTTCAATATTTTGGATTTGAGGAAAATTTGTTTGTTCACGGAAATCAATATTGTGAACTATTCTGATGGCTCTTTTCTGTAGTACTGACAGTGGTTGTAGTGAGCTTTTATAGGTGTTTCCCCAAACCTCAGCACAGTAACTGAGATATGGGAAGATAAGTGAACAGTAGAGAATGTGCAGTGATTTATGATCCAGAATGTTCTTGGCTTTGACGAGAACTGAAATGCTTCGAGACAGCTTGGATTGAACGTGTTTTATGTGAGGTTTCCAGCAAATTTTACCTGGTGATGTGAACTGAACCAGGAGCCACTTCTTAAGAGCTTTTTCTCCCACAAAATTCCAAAATCATCCACACAAAGAAAACAGTGATACACTGTTTAGAAAATAAACCTTGTGAGGAGCTCATTTGTTTGAAAAGACTCCTCAATCTAAGACAAGTGACAAGTGGAGGAGGACGGCGCATCTCTAAGAGAACTGGACGCTTTCACTGGGTCTGTATCCTCAGTCTGCATCACAACATAGTCCAAGGACAGTGCAGGTTTAATTTTAAGATTAAGATTTAAGACAGTGACATGATGCAGATATATTATCAAATATGTATTAGGTGACACTTTGTCTAAAAGACCAGACAAGACAAAAGACTCGATTTAAAGATGAAAAACGTCTCCTGTTTTCTTGTACTTGAAAAGGATCGATCTAAATCATCTTACATTAGTATGCAATCTCCACCCTCTCTTCTCTTACCTGACCAGAGTCTGGTTGTGAAGGTCCCAGACCACGATGTTGCCGTCACTGCAGCAGGAGAAGCACACCTTGTTGTCTGGAGAGATTGCCAGAGCATAGCAGGCAGGAGCAGACGACGTTAACTCAGCCTTGATGCGAGGAGTGGGCGTGGCCAAATCCCAGATTGACAGCGTGCTGGCCTCCCCGCCGACAATTAAGGTCCTTCCGTCAGAGAGCAACTTGCAGGAGCGGATATAGTTATCCCTGTTCTGATTGGATGAAAAAGACAAATACAAACGTTCACTCACAATAAGGCATGTTGTGGTCCTCTCTAATTGCTGACAAGGGGATACTAATATGCAAAGTGTGCTGCTACAGCAGTATCACAGCTGCGGGAGGATTTGGCTTTAGAACAACAGGAAGGTGATTCATCATCCAAAGTGTTTTTTATGAGCAGAAAAACTGCAGCAATACTTTTGGTAACATGACAGTGTTATTAGACACAAGATGGACAACAAATGCTGAATATGAGCCCACAGACATCCATCAAAGTGTCCCCCTTCCCGTCCCCGTGTCTCACCAGACAGTCCAGCTGGGCCATGGGGCTCTTGGTTCCTGGTTGGCTTATGTCCCACACCTTGACGCAGCCTTTACCTCCAGTGTAGACGTGACGTGTTGAGGTGCTGATGGTGACAGCACACACCACCTCTCCGTGGTTTAGGGTGTGAATCTGACGGGCATGGCGAGGGATTCCTGGGCCCAGCAGGGCGTCGGGGGGAAAGGGCACCGGTTGCATCTGTCCATCTGCGCTCACGTGGAAGGAGTAAGCGCTGCAGGGGAAAAAGAGAGTAGAAACATATGAATACTGGGACAAAACAGGCTGCAGCTTTATTTAATCAGACGGAGCACATACTGAGAGAAGAGAGGGGGCAAATATTTTATCAGTTGGTCTTTTAAGGACAGCAAATCAAAAACATATGTGCATAATTAGCACTATTTCAAACTCTTTTCGCCTGCATTATCTACCTCGACTTACCAAGCACTTCAGAGAGCTACTTTAGAAAAACTGTCACAGTATGACTAAAGCCTGACATTTACTACTGATGTCTGACTAACTGAGAAATAATGTTTTTAGCTACTTTGAAGCTGCTCTGCAAATAGTATTGACGTCACATCTTTCATATTGGCGAGTCATCTGAGAAAAAGAAGCTAACATTTTTAAGAGAGGCATATACCAGAGAGGAATACTAAGTATGCAGCGTGTTGATGCACAAACACAAGCTGCAGATTTCAGCAATCACTCTTCAGTGCTTGCTTTACATTTTGACCAAACAAAATGCTGGAGGTTCAAAAAGTTTCCCCTCCACCATCTTCCTTTGTTCATTCTCCTGGAGTTGTAATTGAAATTTGAGGAGAACCTGAGTGCGGTTAATAGTGAACAGGTGAAGATCTGAGTGATAGCATGCGAGACGGAAACTCACGGTTTTCCGGAGGCGGCTGACTGCAGGCTGGCAGGAAGCCCAGGGACCCTCATATGGGGGTGGGGAGATTCATAGCCCACCTGGAAGACAAGGCAAAACCCCAACGTAAGAAACAATGCCTCAAAAGGAGAGACAGTATATTATGAAATATGCAATACACTTATAGTGAAACAATCATCCTCTTCAGCTCACTTTGAAGGCTTAACGCAGAGGTTTTATGTAAGATCATGACACAGCAAAGCTCGACTGTCAGCTGAGTATCCTGCTTACCACAGGGGAACGTCCGTAACCTGCTGCAGCCGCCGCAGCAGCTGCTGCTGCAGCTCCATTCATCTGGGGAGAGACCAGGTGGAGGCCAGCACCGTAACCTGCTGCCCCCGGCAGGTCTCCATTTACTCCTGGAGGAGGCAGACCAAAGGCCCCAGGGGGGTATGCTCCCTGCACCCCCAGGGGGTTTCTTAGACCCAGAGCTGAATGAACAAAAAAAAAAGTTATTATTGTGGGTGATCATTAAAGAGCAAATTATTTATGAGAGCAACACAGAGTTATGTCTCTTGTTTCCATCATTTCATCAAGGTCAGATCCTTTCATTGTGTGACAAAGTAGTAACTGGCGGACTGTGAACAAGCTGATGCATATTACACAAAAATCCAGGACATCCCCAACTGCTGCTCTGGACCACTACTGACCCCTGCTGGCCATCATACCTTCCTGCAGCCAGGCAATGCATGTGTGTGTATGTGTATATGTGTGTATGTGTGATCACAAACACACCCACTACATCCTCTCTCTGTGCATGTATCTGCATCTACGAGTGTGTATGTATGCATACATAATTATGTGTGTGTCTGTGTGTGTGTGTGTGTGTGTGTGTGTGTGTGTAGCAGAGCTGGGGCTAACAGGTGATGTGAGAGATTAAAGAAGAGAGAGAAAGAAATACAGTGGACTAGACGGAGGCTCATTATGAAGCAGCTCACAGTCACAGTCCATCACCTTTCCTAATCTTTCCATTTAAAACGTGAGGGGCGCTGAATATTTCTGCCCACAGCTGCTTATTAAGTCCAGATGGCAGTGGGTGGTGGGGAGCAGGCTTGACACCCATACCAACTACTGCAACGCTATGTTGATAGAATCATCATATAAAACAAAGCCGGTACAGGATAAAAACTGATTCTTCACCGAGTCTGTGAACAGTGTGTGCAGTGTCTCGCTACGAGGAGTGATGTAAACATTGGTCTCCTGGATTCCTGAGAACCTTAGAGATTTATAACAGTGTTTCTCCGGTTGTATATAGAAGGAAAGTTTAAAGTCGGTGTCACATAAAATTAGTGTTTGAAGCACCAATGATTTGTCTTCAAAATTTGAATCATGGGCTGTACTTGCCGAGGTCTACGCCGGGTTTTCCAGGGACAGGTCTGAACTGCGGAGGTCCGCTGGGTCCAGGAGTGTTGGACTCCTGAGACATAGGGGTCCCTGGTTTCATACCTGGAGTGCTGGACTTCTCCCTCTAGAAGAGCAGAAAAAGAAGGGTAAGAATGCAGACAAAATAACGAGGTTAAGAGAGCAGAATAAACTTAAGGGTCAGCTCATCTGAACACAGTGAGCCTTTGGAGTTATAAACAGTTGAACACTGAAGGACAGAGTCAGCCAGGGAGCAACGACTAAAAGACGTGTTTAAAAACAGAAAGTGAATGACAATGAGGATGACTGAGGGCAGAGGGGCGATGAGGAGCACTGTGAGATGTCAGTAACTCAGACTGAACGAGTGGGATGTTGAATTTACGGCATAATAAGTCAGGGAGGAACTATTGACCCAAAAAAATAGAGCAGAGCACAGAGTGTGCCGACAGCACGGAAACACTGGTCTGCACACTGAAATATGTGTTCTGCATAGATTTATATGTGCACATAACAATAACACCACAAAAAATAATCCAAATATTTGTCTTCTTATGTCTGTGTGCAGTCCGCGGCTACCTGTGGGGGCTCTTTGCCACGAGACGGGGAGGTGGCGCTGCTGGAGGAGGCCAGGGAAGTGGGGCTGGCCTGTGGGGGGCCCTCTTTACGGGAAGGGGGCATTTTGTCGAGGCCGTTCTCCCTGGATGAGTAGGACTGCACGCTGCGAGGGGACGACGGGTCCTGGAAAGCAGAAACACAGAAAACTTCATTAAGCAAGACAGATATTAAAAGCTAATGTTGGCACTGAAAACCAAGTTGCTGTTGAGCCCTACTCTTTGCATTTTAGGTATAATAACAGAGGGGGTTAGACTATCACATCGCCAGACTCTGTAGGGTAGATGGCTCTTACCACAGGATGTAGGATCTTGCTCAGACACTGGAAAACTTAAAGTCGCATCTCTTAATGAATGGCTGGGAGAAATGACTAAATGAACAACTCATTTTTAAGCTTCATAAGAGACAGGAGATGTTTTTGGACATATGGAGCCCCTTTATGGATACAATACAATATGGAATAGCTACCTTTGTTTATGAGTGCGATGGGAGTGTGTGAGTGGTCGTGATGCACTGAGCTCGATGCTTTCCCTGTGAGAAATTAGTTTTGTTGTTTGTTTGTTTTTTTATTACTGTTTGTTTGGTATCGCTATGTCTTTCTTTTGTCATTGGCCTTATTACTACTTTTTATGTGAAATGTATTTGTTTTCTGTATTGTTTTATTCCTTCCTGAATTTTGCACTTTCTTGAAAGCAATAAAAAAAAGTGAATCATAAAAAGCTAATGTTGATTGATTCATCCTTCCTACTGTGTGTACAGATAACAATCAGTGTCTTTTCTAAACTCAATCAACCATGCTTACTTCAAAGTGATGGATTAAGTTTGAACAGAATAAGTCAGTAGATTTCTTCACCCATTTCCCTTGGATTCACATTAATAAAGAAAATGTGTCTGAAAATTTGCTTGCAGCTCTTTTTGGCACATGCACAACTATCTTTGACCGCTAAAGCAAACTAGGATGTTCGTTCGTCATTGGTTAGAAACTAACTGTAGTAAAAAGAAATGAGCTTCTTCATTCCAGAGGAATTTTGTGAATAATATCAACACCATTCTAAGAAAAAGCAGTAACCACACAGCTAATTATTTTTGTACTATTAATCTTATATGAGTGAAAAACATCTTATGACCTTACAATCACTTCAGATATTCAACCACTGAAACCTCAGCAGTCATACTTCCCAGATTACACTGTAGCCGCAATAAAGTGCAGTCATGTGTGTGTGTGTGCATATGTTCTTATGGTTATGTATGTTGTGAAATAAGGGCACACAGAGGTGGAGGAGGGGGGTTCTTATTGTTATTATCATCACTATTCAGATGGTCCTGCTGGGTGTGTTTACATGATGCATGCAGATGAAAGCAGTAAAAAGCTGCAGACGGAGGCCAGCGGCCGACTACTAACCTCGTCCACCACCAAATTATCATCACTCTTATCCGCATCGCTGCCCTGTGAGAGGGGAGGAGAGAGAGAAGGAGAGAGTGTGTTTGGATATTCCTGCTCTGCTAGCTGATATATGGAGATTATATGGAGAAATATACAACACATACACAGGAGGTTAGACACAAACTGAGAGGGTGCAACCACACGCATTTGAGAAAGTTTGGGAACATTTCTTGCACTTAGGGAAGAGCTTCAATTGACAAATCTACGAGTAGAGCAAATTAAATATCTTATCTGGACTTTTTAATGCCTGAGATCAGATAGCCCTCAGTTAATGCAGTGGACGGTGCAAATGTAATTAGTTTTAGATGTTTAACTGGGAGAGGTGAAACCCTCTAAGGCACCATTGTTTTTATTATTACAGGTCTTCTTGGACAAAGCAGTAATGGTAAGATGCCCCAGATTCATTTATCTCACACTAGATATAATCCCTTACAATGTTTTATATATCTGCTTTCTACAATAACATCATCATACATTGATGACCGCAGGGGATAAATCAATCAATTACTAGCTTAAGTCCACTGTACAGGGACCGCTGCTCTTCTATAAGAGATCTGTCAGAGTTTGTGAAACTTTTCCTCCACTTGCTAGAACATTGAACAGTTTTATGAAAAGTGTCTCACATAGTCCGTCATGAACTCCTTCTCATCTGCTTTCCTCTTCTTGCCGTTACTGAGGTAGTCTGCCGGGCGGCCTTTATCCCCGTTGGACAGAGAGCTCTGCAGAGAGGAAAAAAAGAGAGGAGGAGGATGAATGTAGAAAAGAGGGAGTAAGAGAGGGAAGGCACAAAGAGAAAGAGGAGGAGGAGGAGGAGGAGGAGGAAAGAAAGGGAGAGGTATGGAGAAGAGAGTTAGGGCAGAGGAGGAAGAAGAGGGTGATAATGAGGTGAGAGGGACTGCATAAATCATGTCTGCCTCATAAGCTTCAGAGATGAATGTGAAGGAATATCAGCAGGCATCGATTGGCCGGCTCACTGGAGGAGTGCGAGAATGAAAGAGAGATCTGAAAGTTTTCTTTAAGGCAGTGGCCTGGGCGCATCGGCACTTAGAGAGTGATTTTAACCGATACTTTTATAATTGTACTGTGGCAGTGATGTAGTGCTGAGAACTACCATGTTTTCAACTTGTCACAGTGTCAAGCATTAGTGAACGCAATGCTCGTTTATGAAAGCTGAAAAAATGCACAAAAAAGACTGTGATTTTGTGCAAAGTTAAACCGGACCAATTAAATCAAAGTTGACTAAACCTTCTGGTGGTTCTGAAGCATCCCTAAATTGAATCCCAGCAACCCTAAAATTTGAGAGATTTTTTAAATATTTTTATTCATTTATTTATTTTAACTGCATGTTCTTTTTAACAAGCTAGAAAAGTTTCAAAACCATACAGTACTTGGTAGAAATGTAAAATTTTAACAACAAAAATACAGCAGCACCAAAACTTATCAAATTATATAATACAGATAAGAAGAAAAAAGGCAGAGAAAAACATTGAAAAAGTCAATTTCTGTTAATGTGTTTTATATGTTGTGCATTGCATTTCAAATGAAAGTCCAAAAAATAACTCCAATGTCATTTTTTTGTATTTTTGGTACTCGCTATAGGGGGCTGGTTTACTCCAGAAACATACATACAGTTTATGTATATGTTGAGGAGCTGCTGTATCAAAATGAGTTGTCTTTCCCCAGAAATTAGGGCTACTGTTTCTTTTATGATTCCAATCAATTTACCTTTTGCTGTGGCTCAACATTTAAATAACCTTTATCAGATTTGATGGTTTAGTCACAGGCTTTCCAAAAAACTGTTATACTTTTCTTTCACAAATGTGGGAATGAAATTGCATGAAAATGTACAAAACAGTGAAATTCTCTCTGGATGCTCAGCACCCCTAAACATCTGGTCCTAGAATCGCCCCTGATATACACATTGGTTTGTTATAAATTGATCTTCTCTTGTTCAAAAACATGAACACTACTTTATATACTTTTGCTTTGGTGGATATCCATGCATAGCACTGTTTGCCTACAATATCAGAGGCAGCTGAACAAATAGGTAGACAAGTGTGAGTGTGCTTGATATAAGTGATAAGTGTGTGGTAAGCTGTACTCACCGGTCCTGCTTCACGGTCTGCTCATTCCAGCACAAGAGCCCAACACATCCAGGTACCAGATCAGAGGACAGCGAGGGAAGATAAGGACACACACAGACAAACATTAAAACAAGATATGGAGCATCACTTTACATCACTCTGCAGCTGATGACTCAGTGCAGAAATATCCCAGAGGAGTGTTATCAACAAAACTCTCGTGCCCTGCCAGCAATCCAAAGTAAAGCCAATCATCAGGATCCATTGAGCCAAGCGTCAGTGTTCCCTTTCCTCACACCTCGGCTGGGTATTTTTGCTAACTCTAAGAATGTGATCCAGCTTTAGTCCTGGCCCTAAATTTGTCTGTAGCTTTGCACTCTTTGTTTTGAGAAACACAAACTGACAGAAAATAAGTAAACAGGAATGATTTGAAGTGTTTCTGGACCTCTGTGGTGTTCTGCGGCAGCGGCGGCGGCAGCAGCTGCCTCTAGGTGAGCTCTCTCATCCTTGGCAGCCAGCTGTGCCCCCAGAGCTCCCGACAGAGCCAGCAGACTAGATCCTCCGCCCAGTGCCAGGCCGGGGTGGGGCAGTCCTGATGGGTGTGGTCCCACTGGCAAACCCTGGGCATGCTGCGAGAGGTGCTGGGCCTGGAGCTGTTGCTGTAGAGATGAGGGTTGGGAGGAGACGTAACAAGAGGAGGGAGACAGAGAAAGAGGGAACTGGGTGACTTATGAGCACTTAAAGGTAAGGCTCACCAGGAAGTGATGAAGTGGTGGAAGTGAGGAAGGTGCGTCATGCACAAGAGGAGAAATGCTAGGGTCAAGGCAGTGGCTCTTGTGGGAGGGGAAGCTCTGCAACCAAATCAGCGTGGTGGGAATAAACTGAAGTATTACTTTGATGTGTATGAATCAGACACAGATGATTATGGGACAATTAAAGGGGCTCTGTGCCTTTTCAGGTGCTAAGTAAGACCACTTGAGTTAAAAGCATCTTACACCATTTCTTCCGGGATTTAAATTTTACAATAATTAATTTTAATTTATCTTTAATTTATATTTCTTTATATGTTCGGGTGGGCCTATAAAATCTTGCCTCAGTAAAAGAAAACAGAAAAGGAGGGAATATAAATAAATGGGAGGATAAGGTACACACGCTATGAGGCAGAGGGGGGAGCCCACGTACCCCTATCGAAGCATTTAGCTCCCCCATGGTCACCTGTTTGGCGCGCTCCATGGCCTGGACCACCTGTTGTTGATGCTGTGGAACAAACCAAGAGTCAGAGTTTAATATATGAATGATGCAACTCAAAATTAAAAAATAAATATTTTGTAAAATCAGTGAATAAGTACGACATGAAGGATACCTAACATTTGTAGACTGAGAATGTGTTTGTGTGTGTGTGTGTGTGTGTGTGTGTGTGTGTGTGTGTGTGTCTGTCTGTCTGTCTGTCTGTCTGTCTGTCTGTCTGTCTGTCTGTCTGTCTGTCTGTCTGTCTGAGAGAGAGAGCGATATTGCCTGTTGTGTGAATGCATGTGCACGCCTCCTGTGTGAGCTACTGTCAGACAGGAGAGAGGGCATGAATTTCTAGTGCAGTGTGTGTGTACGTGTGTGTTTCAGGGTGTGT
The DNA here is from genome assembly GCF_009762535.1 of Notolabrus celidotus. NCBI lineage: Eukaryota > Metazoa > Chordata > Actinopteri > Labriformes > Labridae > Notolabrus > Notolabrus celidotus. The sequence continues at coordinate 16,725,651 of NC_048273.1, read as the reverse complement.
GTATTTCACCTCCTGCGACAGGAATGGGATGAGCTGAGCACAGATCACGTTCAACCGCTTGGCAATCTCCGTCTGAAAGAGAAAAAAAAATCAGATACTGTTGCTTTGATGAATAAACACACACACACAGCCATTATTGAGCTGGAACGAAAAGAAAACACACACTCATGAAGGTTACACACACGCACACACAGCATGGCCTGCTTCTCCCAGGGCCAGTGTGGTAAATATTTCAGCTGCTTACATTTGGTCCATGCAAATGGAAACTCTGCCAGGGAGTTTGGCTAAAATATTCATGGACAGCATCTGCTGTGGCCTCAGCCAGCCCACACAGTGTGTGTGTGTGTGTGTGTGTGTGTGTGTGTGTGTGTGTGTGTGTGTGTGTGTGTGTGTGTGTGTGTGTGTGTGTGTGTGTGTGTGTGTGTGTGTGTGTGTGTGTGTGTGCATGCATGTGTTTCTGAAGTGTCCTTGCATGTCTGTTTGTCTGTGTGTGTTTGCACTTTGCATGCTTGAGTGTGTGTGTATGTTTCCTGCTGGGGGTCAGGGATTCTTGCTGTGGGTGTGTGTCTGTCTCGATCTGCTCTGCTACAGTGCCAAAAGCAAACTCATCCTCCCTTCTCTCCCTCCCTCCATGTCCTCCTCTCCTTTCTCTTCATCATATTCTCTCTTTCTGTCTCTCCTCCTGTCCATCTTTCTTTCCATTTCACTCGATTAATCGCTCTCTTCCATCCATTTTTTCCATATCAGTATTAGTGTAGTAATCATTGTTACAATCGCTGCTGTCACGTGATGTCTAACCTGTACAAACACACACACACACACACACACACACACACACACACACACACACACACACACACACACATACAGAAACATTGTTTAGCGGCCTGACAAGGCCGTTAGGGCCAGTAATGATATGCATGCAGAGATCATGACAACATCATTATGGCCGCAGGCTGTTTGTCTTGTTGACAGCTAGACTCTGTTGTGTTTGTGTGTGTGACTGTGTGAGAGGAAAATCTGTGTACATGTGTGTGTGTATGTGTGTGTACACACACACACACACACACTCCCCACCCCATTCTCTCTCTTAAGTGATTTATTGATGCTGGACTGAACCTCCACCCCCTCCTTTCTCTCTCTCTCTCTCTCTCTCTCTCTTGCTTGCCCACATCTCCCCCTTCCTCCCTCCCTCCACTCTCCATTTTCCAGCCAAGCAGTGCCCCTCCTCGTTCCCTCCATCCTCTGAATCCATCACCCCCCACCCCAAGGGAGACACAATGATTTCTTGTTAGAGAACTCCAAATACTAAATGACATCTTCAGGAGAGAGAGAGAGAGAGAGAGAGAGAGAGAGAGAGAGAGAGAGAGAGAGAGAGAGAGAGAGAGAGAGAGAGAGAGAGAGAGAGAGAGAGAGAGGAGAGAGAAGAAAGAAAGAAGAAGAAGAAAGAAAGAAAGAAAGAAAGAAAGAAAGAAAGAAAGAAAAGAAAGAAAGAAAGAAAGAAAGAAAGAAAGAAAGAAAGAAAGAAAGAAATAGAAGAAAGAAAGAAAGAAGAAAGAAAGAAGAGAGAGAGAGAGAGAGAGAGAGAGAGAGAGAGAGAGAGAGAGAGAGAGCATGAGCAATTTGGAGAAGGAGGATAAAGGAGGGGGGAGCAAAATAGGGAGAGGGGAAATGAAAAGAGGAGGCGGAGAAGGAAGAAAAGGGCAGATTGGGTTGAGGGAATGACAGCCAATGAACGAAGGATGTGGAAGTGTGAGGAGAAATAGACAGACAGAGAGAAAGAAGAAACAGAAGGAAGGCGGGGGAGGACAAAAATGAGATTGGGGGGGTGGAGTGGCAGCGGCGGCACGACAAAAGCGAAGAGACTGAGATGGTGAAATGAAGGAAGAGAGAGAGGAAGGGAGAGTAGACGGCAGGAAGGCAGTGACCTGATTTAAAGTGAAATTCAGCATGGACTGTATGTCTGAGAAGAGACAGAGGTGGAGTGGGGGTGCAGAGAAAAAAAAACAGTGGAGATAAAGAGGGGGAAAGAGAAATCAATGGAAAAGAAGAAAGAGAGACAGAGATGGTTAAAAAAATTGAGATTAAGAGAAGAGTATTAAAAGACAAAGTAAGGCAGGGATCAGAGTGAAAAGAGACAAGAAAGAGGGATGGAGACTGAGGAGCAGGGCAGGATTGGGGTTGTGTGATTGGAGCAAGGGGGGGGGGGGGGGGCACAGAGGCAGTAACAGACAGGGATTTATGACGGGTGAGAGGGTGAGAGGGTGAGAGGGTGAGAGGGGAAGCTGTTCTGGAGGCTCAGAGAAGGGCAGAGTATTTTCATCTGTCTGTCTGTGGTGGAGAAATGAATTATGTTTGTGGATCCTATTAACGCCTCCACAGCATAAGGCCCGCTATGCAGGTCCATCAGAGGAAGGACTGACATTAAGGTGGTCGAGAAACAGAGAGAGAGAAGGAGGCAGAGAGGAAGAGGGAAATAATAAGGGAAAGTGATAGGTGTACAGCCTTTACTGAGAAAATTAGTTACTTTGACAAGAACGCAGTGCAAGCAGAGATACATTTCCAAGAGACTAATGCAGAGCTGTGGTAGTATGAGGCAAGACAAATGAGAGTGTGAGTGAGAGACATATTGAAAGATAGATGTTGAGCTCACTCACCTGTTTGTGCATTTCAATGTTAAGGCCGTAGGACATCTCGTAATACTGAAAAACAGCAGAACATCAGTTAATATGCATGAATGTAAATACACAAGAATATGAGTAAAGGGATACAAAAAAAACAACTAGTCTAAAAGTAAGTAAACACTCGGAGAACAGTCAAAACAGAGCACAATTCATTTCACAACTAAAAATAGGATCACAGGGTTTGTGGGTAAATGATGTTCAATTGGTTTGCCAACTTTTGCCGCATCATTCCAGTCGGTGGTTTAACCAGAAACAGCGTACATACAACAGGATCTCCATTTTCTAGAAATGCTTTTCAAAACGCTGCCAAACCGCTATGTGCTTTGAGATGACACCTGTCATCTGTGCTTGTTTACACCCAGGTAGTAAAGCATTATAGCATCATTGCAATATCCATTCACAGGACCTACAGATCTATGGAGAGAATATTGTGTCTTTAATATGCAATCAAAAATAATGGATTTGAGAACAAAAAACAATTTTGCAAACAAAATTATGATTTGAAAAATATGAAATAATGCTATGAATAAAGGAAATATATTTGTGATTAAAAATGTATCTTTATAAATCCACTCTTTTTTTGTTACAAACAAAATTATTATTCTCACGAACCACAGATTCGTTTGCGTTTCCAGTTTTTGCGTTTGCATTTCCAGTTTTTGCGTTTGCGTTTCTACATAACTGTCATGGGCGGGACCTCCCCTGAGAGATGCAAGAAGCCTCCTGATTGGACAGTCTCACTCAGAGAGACGGTGTGACAACTTCCGCCCCAACAAGTTGTTGCCGCGAAGGGAGACATATCAACATCGAGAAACAGGTACGTTTTGCGTAACATACCTGTCTATTTTCTGTCTTATTGGTGCTATTAAGGTTACACTTGTCTCCCTTCGCGGCAACAACTTGTTGGGGCGGAAGTTGTCACACCGTCTCTCTGAGTGAGACTGACCAATCAGGAGGCTTCTTGCATCTCTCAGGGGAGGTCCCGCCCATGACAGTTATGTAGAAACGCAAACGCAAAAACTGGAAACGCAAACGCAAAAACTGGAAACGCAAATGAATGTGGTTCGTGAGAATAATAATTTTGTTTGTAACAAAAAAAGAGTGGATTTATAAAGATACATTTTTAATCACAAATATATTTCCTTTATTCATAGCATTATTTCATATTTTTCAAATCATAATTTTGTTTGCAAAATTGTTTTTTGTTCTCAAATCCATTATTTTTGATTGCATATTAAAGACACAATATTCTCTCCATACAGATCTGGCTAGTGGCAGGTGGCTGTGCTACAGATTAGACGCAACATATGGATGGCACTTGGGGTCTAAAATTGAAAAAAGAATCAATGAATACATTAAGATTATATAGATGATTAATTCAAATGACTTACGATGTTCAATCGGGAAACATTGTATTTCGAAAGACTGAGTTTGTGATTATTTATATATATTAGATATTAATGTAAGTAAAGTTACAACATTGTCCACAGACGGTGTCTTCTATATGTAATAAAAACTTGAAAGTTGAATCGATACACAGCCTAACAGGTCCCAAAAACTGATCAATATCACGCACTGGTGGCCTAGCAGTCTAAGCGTCCCACGTATGGTGGCTATAGTCCCCGTTGCAGAGGTTGCCGATTCAACTCTCAGCCGATCGACCATTTACTGAATGTCTTCCTTGTCTTGAGCTTATAAAGTTGAGCTTTGAAGTTTTATCTCATCTAGAAAACCTTTTTTAAAAGTCAGGCGCTACATAATAATAATAATAATAATAATAATAATAATAATAATAATAATAATAATAATAATAATAATAATAATAATAATAATAATAATAATAATAATAATAATGAAGTAAAATAACAAAAGCCAAGTTGGTGTGATTCAATTTTGGTTTTTTTATGTTTTGATAGAAATTCCTTAAGAGCCTAATGTCAACAATAAATGATCCCTGCAGTCAATTGTATGTACATACTGCTTAAAATACCTACTAGAACATCAAAGCTGTACAAATCTGTAGCTCAGACTGGTCAAAAATACATTTCCTCCTGTTTGTTCAGAGTTTCTAGAAAAGCCATGTGTGCCCTGCTGTTTGAGGACATAACTCAACCTTTTTTTAGAAACAAAACTTTATGTTTGTGACCTGTTTTTGGAAGATTAACGTCCTCAGTAGAACTGAAGAGGCTTACGGGGCTGAGTGCTGCAGACGGGGAAGTCAGAAAGTATTAAAAGTCAGACTAACATATTGTTGTTTGTGACATTTTTGGGGATTTGTTGGAGATAACAAAAAATAGTATCCCCAACCCTTTTTCCGTTTGGGCTTGAAAAGGAAAAACAAGAAAAATAATGTACTAAGTCTTGCTGTGAGAAAAAACACCACGACGATGAGTGACTCATAATGTATATTGCAATAACTTATTTTTGATGTTGTATAGACAGAAATTGGGAATCTAGATGTTGTTTTCTGCAGTGTGAGGCTTGAGCCACTCACTCTCTTCCTCTCCTTCCAGCTTCTGATGATAGCAGCCCTTGTATGTGCACCCTGAAGTGGCCATAAAAAAAAGTACAACGCTGCTAATTTCACCTTGGCTCGGCTGAAAGTCAATGGCACTAAAATGACCCTGAAGCAAAGCCAGAAATCAGACGCGAGGCAGCAAAATTGTGGCAGGGCAGAGGAAGGTGACAGTCTATTGCAATAATCTTGTCTAATGTGAGCTATTTGACCCTGACTTTTACCCGAATGTACAAAGAGCTGCGAGGAACACAGGAGGAAGTGAATGCCAGAGAGAGAGAGAGAGAGAGAGAGAGAGAGAGAGAGAGAGAGACAGGTGAGGATCTCTCTTTTCCGCTCTGTCTCCCTCTCTCTCCACCTTCAGAGATGGATGAAGGAGGGAACATTTTAAAGTCAGATGCCTCCGAAAGTGACAGGCTGACATTTGCTTTTCAGTGTGACTGCTTGTGGAGAGTGGAGATTGGCAGTTAGGCAGCCAGAACAGGCTGGCAGGATGGGAGAGGAGATGGCAGGGGTCCTCTCTCTCCAGACATCTTTCCTGGCAGTTAGCAAAGCGTGTGTGTGTGTGTGTGTGTGTGCGTGTGTGTGTGTGTGTGTGTGTGCGCGCGCATGTGCGTGCGTGCGTGCGTGCAGGTGTGTGTGGTTGTAGCCTGCAACTATGTAGGCATGTGTATATATGCGCTCTGTGTGAATGTTTTCTCTCTGAGTGTGTGTTTGCTCCTCTTTCTGTGTGTGTGTGTGTGTGTGTGTGTGTGTGTGTGTGTGTGTGTGTGTGTGTGTGTGTGTGTGTGTGTGTGTGTGTGTGTGTGTGTGTGCGTTTGTTTGCCACCATAAAAGACGCCTTTCCTGGCAGCTGGCAGCTCTGCTCGGCAGCCGCTGTGCCAAGTTTTGCCTGTTGCTTAGCAACATCCAAACTCATCCAAACCCAAATCATCAGCCAGGAGAGGAGACCTGGCCTGTGCTCGATGCCAACTAACCCCCCTTCGCCCCACTGCTAAGACTTCAATCCCCCCACAAGTCCTCGCTCTGTGCCAAGATTGCCACATAGTTTTTAGTTTTCTATTGGCAGCCTGCTTGAAGTCAGCTGTGGTTGTGTTTTTTTGATCACAGGTAAGGCTAAGCTGGTGGTTTGCAGACATAAAAACAAATAAAGACAAAGAGTTATAGCCTTTACTTGATCAAGGAAACACACTGCTAATCTTGCATTCTTAAGAAGCTAATATTCAGACTGCTGCATGTTTCTGTATGCAGAGAGCATACAGACTGACCACACTAACCTCTGAGACAGAACAGTGACACTGCAGTCAAAAAAACAACACCAAGCTGCTTATATAAGCTGTTAGGACTATTCTCACCACTAATTACTCAATCCTTGTCTTCATGAACTAATTCATCATTTGATTTTTAAAGGCCAAAGTTACACATTAAGGTACCAGTACCACCAGTAACAGTCAGAACTTTTAAGGGTCTCAAATAAATATCTATAGAAACAGTTGCTAGAACAGAAAAGATTCGATGTGTGAGTCTTAATCCTTGGGAAGAAGTTCTGGGATGAATCGAATAATTAAAGGGTTAATTTCAGTTAAGACAAGATCAGTTGTGATTCTTTGTCCGGCGGGACAGTAAGACTCAGCAAGGTACGAACTTCAGAGCAGCGAAGGGGGCTGATTATTTATAATAATCCCTCCTAATTTAAATGAATAATAATACCCAACACTATTTACTATGTAAGTTAAGTTACATAAGTACAGAGAGTAGATCAAACATAACTGGCTGTATATAAAATGTAAATGTTCGAAGTGTTTGCTGTATGTTTTTGTTGATCGTTACTGTTCTGGTTTTTGTTTTTAACTCTGTAAAGCACTTTGAATTGCTCTTTGTATGAATGGTGCTTTATAAATAAACTTGCCTTGCCTTGCCTAGAAGGATGACACTTAAATATTTGATTGATCGCCTCGGCTCTGGTAGAGATCAGATGAAACTCTGTCCGACAGAACGCTCCACAGGTTACCTTTCAGCTGCTGACTCCAACAGCCATGAATACAACACAGATACTGTTCAGAAAATTATCAAAACTTTGCTTTTATGTCTCTTCATTAATTGTTTTGTAACGGCTTGAAAACAAATCAGAGAAAAGGCTCCATCAAACACAAAAGCTACAAAGAATGAACTGTGATCATTTGTCCTTTATTTCATCAATGCAGCTGCAAAAAAACGCAGGTACACAAAGACGAGAGTTATTGTTTGAATCCTTTGTTCTATAACGGATTGAATACCTTCGTTTCTGAACAATACAGTAGATTTTGAATTAGGGATGTAGCGATGTAAGGGTTGAACATCATCGACTCATACTTTGTCTTTGGCAGATGCAGTGATGTCAGTAAGTGATGTTTTCCTGCAGTTTTGCATCATTATACTGCTGGTAGGCTAGTGTGCCTAACTGCTGATTCAGAGGAGGTTTTAATCAGGCAGAAGAAGTCAGCTGTTGGACAAACTGATTTGTTTTTATGGTCAAACTAACATGACAGAAATTGTCAGCAGTTTGGGAGTATTACACTGTACCTGAGAGAGAACAAACACATGCAGCTTGTAAGACCTCTTAAGAGGGCGCACTGTGAGCAACACTTTAAATACATAATTTAAAAAACAGACTCATGAAAAAGCAAAGCAAGACATTAGTATTGGTATAGATATGTACCCTGATTTTCCCGATCTGTGCATCACTAATGTAAACGACGACCAATGTGGTAAGAGATGTTAAAGCGTAGTAGTGGAATCAGACATTAGATGCCAGCTTTTAGCAAATAGGTGCTCAAATAAAATGAGGTAGGATGGCAATAAAGACTGTTTAAGGTTCTTTATGCTGCCAAAGAGAAATGTGGACACACATCAGCAGTAAAGTCTGCAGTGTATATCTGAGACATAACAAAAAAAAACACCCACAAAGAGCAGAAACAGGATTACACGCCCATGTAAGTGCTGTTTATTCTGCAGTTCTATAATATGGTGTGTGTGTATGTGTGTGTGTGTGTGTGTGTGTGTGTGTGTGTGCGTGCGTGCGTGCGTGTGTGTGTGTGTGGTCTCGCATGTGGTTTTTGGTGGGTGTTGTTTGGCAGCTGTAAGCAGATGAAAGGGATTGGCGGACTTGGCACCGACACTTGTTATGAGTGAATGTGGAGAGGCATGGCCTGTGTGAGTGTGTGCGCCTGCCTGTGTGTTTTTGTGCGTGTGTGCGTGTGTGTGTCTCACCATAACATAGTGTCTCTGGATCTCTGTCTTCTCTGTAGCCAGCTTTTCACATTCCAGTTTCAAACTGCAACAAAAGAGAAGAGAGCGAAAAGAAAGTCAGTGAGTTTGAATGTGTATCATATCCAGAATTTAAATACACAGTGCAATTAGCAACATGACAACAAATTACTGCTCACACCCTCGCTCTCTTTGTCACCCCCTTCTCTCCTACCCCTCCCCGCTCTCTCACACTCAGCGGGGGAGGGGGGAGCAGGGTGACTGGGGTGCTGACAGCCCATTATCACCTCCGAGCAGATCAGAAATAGACGAAGTCACGCTCAGAGCCTGAAACGCAGCCAAGACTGCAGGCAGGCACATCCAAGGTGTCTCTCTTCCTCTCTTCCTCTCTTCCTCTCTCTCTCTCTTCCTCTCTCTGGACAATTTTCAATCTAATCCGGTGCCCTCCACTCCTCCTCCTCATTTTGTTGCTTCCCCAATTACCAGCCGCTCTGTCTCTCTGTCTGTCGGTCTGCCGCTCCCCCTCTTTCACCTTCGACAGCACACTTTGCCGACTTTCACTGAAGTCGCTTTAAGTGGGTCAGAGGGGCCAATTCTGTCCCAAAATGTAATAAATCTGCCTTCCTTTTTTTTATGCTCGGGACACAACCTATGTCTGTTGCTCAGTCTGTCAGCATGTCAGCATGCATGCACGCACATGCACACACAAGCAACTGACAGCCAAACACCTCTTTCCCATGTGTCCTATAACTCTGTTTGTCCTCTGTGTCTGCCTGTCTCTCCTCACTCCCCAAACTGTCCCTGGTGTCCTCTAAAACTGGATAACGCTGATGGCTGAATTTGCAAACCCATGCACACTCACACACACACACACACACACACACACACACACACACACACACACACACACACACACACACACACACACACACACACACACACACACACACACACACACACACACACACACACACACACACAGACACACACAGACACAGACCTCCATATCTAACTATGTGTGTATCAACACCTCCCCTGTTACCTCTGCAAGTCTCCCTCCTTCTCCCTTTCCCCACCTCCCCTGGGACGCAGTGTGTTTCAGGCCTCTGGCAGTTTATGCAGACTTGTTTGCAGGCGGCAGATATATTGATGGCGGGGGGGACTGGAGTGGTGAGGTGCAGTGAGGTGGGATTTTGGAGGCGGATGGAGGGTGTGTAGTGTTGGTGATGTGGGGGTCATTTGGTGGAGGAAAATTAGAATATGATTAATACTGCAACATTACCCCCGGCCGCAACAGGTAATAACGGCCCCATCCGCTCGCCTTCTCCAGCGCCGCGTGCACACACACACATAATTGACTCATTTATCATCGGCAGCCAGTTGAGGAGGAGAGGGATGAGGGAGGAGGAGAGGGAGAGGGGCAGGATGAAGAGTGGGGGGTGGGGAGGTGGAGGGATGGAGGGGGGGGGGGGGTTAGTGAGGATTAAACTCCCCCCACCCTATGGATTTTATTACAGTGGAATTGCCTCTCGGCAGAAGTCACTCACAGCTGGGCTGAGGACTAATGTGACTGTGTGTGTCTGTATCTGTGTGTCTGTATCTGTGTGTGTGTGTCTGTATCTGTGTGAGTGTGAGTGTGAGTGTGTGTGTGTGTGAGTGTGTGTGTGTGTGTGTGTGTGTGTGTGTGTGTGTGTGTGTGTGTGTGTGTGTGTGCGCGACTGCTAGCGTGTTCATCACAACATAAACTTAGGATGAGCTTGGAGCAGAAAAACAATGTCCTGACACGCACACTATAAGACACAGAAACAACATAAAAACAATTTTTGATTGGTCCACAGATAACAAGTGATTGTTGTGAGTTACTGAATTCAAAATGAACTGCTGATATCACTATAATGATTAATTTCTTCCTGAAAATAACATCATTGTGACAGATTTCAGTATAATAAACATCAGCTGATGAACCATTGTTTGTCCAGCAGGTCTAAACTCAGGTCATTGACCCCTGCGCCCGCTGATTAGAGCTCTTACATATGCAGCAATATTTGCTCAAATGAACAGGGTTTTGTGTCTGAAATCACAAGTGGCATCCATCACTCAGTAGCGGTGGTTCGCCTGAGAGACTTGGCAAACTTCCAAGTAAACAGTTAACTTTGCCAAACGGAGAGAAGAGATCAGAGACTATCCACAAGATGTTCTTTTCTTTCTTTTTTTAAACTGAATTTTGGCGATGAAACTTGAAAAAACAGGTGTAATCTCAGAGAAACCATCACTTCCCAAATAAACGATCAGATGAAGACAAACTATAAAACTGTTCGGCTGTTTTGAGCTTTTGTTGAAGTGGGTCCAAAGACACTCCTGAATCAACCTTATTGACATAGGTTCCTTCAAGAGAGGACTACACTAACAAAATCTAGATGGCAACTTGAATTGGTGACAACAATGATGATACTTTGAATTTTTTGTTTCTGGCACACAGTCCAAATTAAGTTCTTATAAAGCAGAAACAAGCATAGAGTCCTCCCTTTTTTAGGAGCTGCAACCAGAGAATTTTGACAAATGGAGCAACGCCTGTGAGCTTAAAGCTAGGGTTGGTGGTCACAGAAAACTAGCAAGAATTTGAATGTAGCTTTTCCTCAGGACTCTGTCTAACCCTACGTCAACTCATGTCTTACTCAGTGGTAAGAAAACACCAAAACATTATCAAAGTGAAAGTTAAAAACACAAACAAACATGAAATGTACGAGCAGGAGGCGGGCAGAACGGCAGGACAGGATTTGATTGGTTTCATATTTTGGCTCCTGATGGCAGGGATTGGTTGGTGTTTTCCCAGGTTTACTCCGGCTGTAGATAGCAGCTTTTTTTCACTCTTTTTTAAAAACACATTATGTATTGATTGCCATAAAGACATAAAGATCATTTTAACCAGTATAACAAAAAGTGTATCTTAATCTGACTACCAACCCCAGCTTTAACTGGATCCAGCTGATTTTACATTAGCAACGTGTCATTCTCAAAATCACTTTAAAGGTGGACCCTCCCAATTTGTCAGTGTATTTACACTGCAAGACTTCTGGATTCTTCCTCTATCTGCACCTGTTCTTGCTTCAACTTTTAGCCCCAGCATCCGGCCAGCACCTGCAGGCTCCAGCTTGAGGGCTTCTGATATTATCTCATCACTCCTCCATTTCTGCTTGTAAAATTAATCTGTGAGGAGTGCTAAGGTCAAGGCCTAGAAGCCAAATACAAACAGTCTGCTGCTGCAATAAGGTTTCAACCAATACAATGTGAGATGCCTGAGTGAACTAGTTTTATGAGTATATATAAAAATATATAATGTGATTGATTCATTCAAAGCATGGCTCAGACGTTTACAGTAAAGCGAAAATAGACCAAAATGCACACAAGAAACACTTTTTGTAAACCAGCTGATCAATTGACAACTTGTAGTTCCTAAATGTATAGTGTCCTACACTGTTTTCAATTCACAGCTGGTCAGGCCCTCCCTGTGGTTCAAGATGCTTGAAAAACGACCATTTGTGGTCTGAATGCCACATAAACAAAACCTCTTTGGCTCATCAGATTTCAATTTGGCAAATGAGCAGCAGAGAGTCAGGGGACAAAAATCAATATCTCCTTACCCGTAAAATCAGCCCTCTGTTGTTGGCACAGTGCTCCAGAAATTGCACAAAAGCCCTACAAGGTTGCAGAACACATACACAGACACAAACACACACACACACAAACACGGACACACATAGACAGCGTGCAGGCGGACACTTGTGCTTACAGAAAAAGACCCCAAGGTCGCACTCAGAAAGAAATAACCATTCCCTGCAAAATGGACTTCAAGGAATGAAATTACTGTGTGTGTTTGTGCGTGAGTGTGTGTATGTGTATGTGTGTGTGTGTGTGTATGTGTGCCATTATGTGATTGTAGGAGCATAAAAGAGTTGGACGAGGGAAGAAAATGAGGGAGTGAGGGGAGGAGAGCGGTGAGCAGGAAGTGGGTATTTCATGTCGAAATGATTGCCTGTAATAATTAGTGTTTGGCTCAGCACCATTTACTGTGAGAGAGAGAGGGAGGGAGAGGAAAGACACAGCAACACAGAGAGAGAAAAACAAGATTGACTGAGCAAGAAAGAAAAAAATCAGCAAGAAAAAAGGAGATATGACTTTGAGTGCATGTGTGTGTGCACGTGTGTGTGTGTGAGCCACGGTGGGCTCGGTTCCTCCAATCTTTCACTGGCGGTGACAGGAGATAAGATGATCATCCGAATGCGCTACAAATCTGCAGCCTGCCAGCCTTCAGACGGCTCTGTCAGTGCAGCACACACATGCACACACGCACACGCACACACGCACACACACGAAGCAATTTTGTGTATGTGTGCATGTTCTCTTACACACTGAACAAGCATACACAAAAATAACATACACTGCATGTATGTAGTCACAAAAAAAGGCAAACACACATAATGTCTGTGCATCCACTTATACACAGAAATCTGCAGCATAAACAAAGGTTTGAACACACTCACACACAAACACACTCTAACAGAAGCCTGTAGAGAGTGAAGCGTCTAATTAAGATGGTGCACTTTGTAGAAATGTGCCCACTGTCTTTTTAGTCTGCGCGTTTGAAACAGGCTACTGGGTATTGTAAAAATGTCAACTCTTTCTTTTGCTCTGTTTTGTTTGCTTAACGATGTTGTACTTTCATAACTCCATTATTGATTATTTCACTGAAAGAAACAAAGACAGCTTCATAGTTTCGTTATCCATAAATAACATGTGGGATGCTACTGGTTGTTGGCAGAATATTTTAACTGTGTTTACAGAGATGGAATTCAAGAGAACAGAGATTTTCTTTGTTTTAAATTTGCATCAAATCAAAGAGAGAAGGACTGTGGAAACAGAGCATCATTAAATGTGTGGGTACCAGCTGATAGGACATACATTTGGATGTAATTTTGAGTCAATGCAGTGACTTCCACTGCAGAGTCAAGTCTGTCTTGAAGTGCTACCTCAGGGGCTGTAGTCACCGCTATCCAATATCAGTTATTAGCCTTGTCCCTTTTGTAAAGACATTTCTCCAGACTCTCTGAATCGTTTAATGATATTTTTTACCGTAGTTGATGGAATCCTCTATTTCCTTGCAATTTTACACTCGGGAACATTATTCTGAAATTGCTGAACAACACCTCGCCAAGTCTCTCACAGAGGGGTAAACCTGTTCTCGTTCTAACTTCTGGAAGAGCTCTCTAGAGTGCCTCTTTTTATACCGAGTCATATTACTAACCTGTTGCAGGTTAAGTTAATAAGTAAGCAGCTCTTGGACGATATTAATATTAGGGGATATTACTCCTGGTGTTTCCTCTGGCATTACACACCATCTTCAGTGTTTTGTTGTCTCGAACAGTTTGGAAACCTGTTGCTGGCATCAAATATAAAATAAGCTAAACATTTGATATGCTGTCTTTCCTCTCTTTTCAATAAGGTATAGAGTTCAATACAACCTCCCAACTTTTTGGGAATTGGGTTTATAACTTGTATTTTATCATTTATTCCTCATTATAATAACCTTTTGAGGTTCTTTAGACTAGGGATAGACGGATTATCGACCGGGCTGATTTCCGGGGCCGATATTTGGCATTTTGTCGCATATCAGCCTTTTTTTTTTTTAATCCGACGGCCGATAAGAGATCAATTAAAAACTGGGTTATTTTGGCTCATTTCTCCTGCAGTTTCTCATCACTGGGGACGAGCTGAGCAGCATCCATTGTGGCCCCTACAACTACTAGTGATTTAAAACTCCTACAACCCCACTCAAAAAATTTTAAAACAAAGATGTCTATTGTCTAAGATAAAAAAAAACTTTAACATGTTGCAAATCTGAAAAGCTGTTTAATAAACACATGCTTAAAGGCATTTAAACGCAGTGAAGTGTTGGAGTTTGTATTATTCAACATTTTGACGACAATATTTTCCCTTTTGCTGCAAATGAATATCAGCTCCAAATATTGGTTATTGGCCTCCTTGACTACTAATAATCGGTATCGGTATTGGCCCTGAAAAAAACATATCGATCTATCTCTACTTTAGACCATTTATAGATTTTGCTAAGGCACAATCTGACAGAAAACTGTAAATTAGGAATGTTTTTGTATCAGCTGAAGTAGAATAGGTTTTTATTTCTGCTCATGTTTATATTTTCTTTGGTTGGTCTTAGTACTAAGCTGCGACTAAGGGTGGTTTTCATCGTCAATTAATCTGCCTTATAGTCATTAAACATTTAATGAATGTTAAAAAAAATAAATAAAAAAAGCCAAAAAGTTCCTGGAGCCCTCTGAGACATGTTGGTTTGCCTGACTCACATGAAACGATATTGGAATGATTTTAATGATATTAAACAGGACTAAAAAGAGAGAACTAAATGATTACAAAAAATGTGTCCAATTCACCTCCTGTAAATTCATTTATAAATGCAAAAGGACTGATAGATTCATTGCTTTACAACAGCATACATCCTAATAAATACCACAACATGATGCATGGACATTTTAAATAAGCAAACATTTCCAGGCACTAAACCTCCTGATCCTTATTAATCCTGACATGCTGCTAGCAGGTCTGGCTCCTCCATCACTTGTTCTGCAGTCTGGAGCCCGTCGTCGTCTTGGCAAACAAGCATCATAACTGACACAAGTGCTGCACAAACACACATCCAGCAGCCAGCGAAGAGCTCTCTAACTCTCACACACACACACATACACACACACACACTGATGAGAGCTGTGTACAGTGAGTGCACCGGTGTCGTGCCTTTACAGTGTCAGGAGCATTTAGCCCTGCAGCCTCCAGGTGTGCGACTGTTCACTTTACATCACATTAACTATTGATCAACCTTTCCTCTCTGCTCCACTGGAAAAACCCTTCTGCCGCTTTCTTCAAACACACACACACTCACAAACATACACACAGGGGACCCACCCAGCTCGCCTGTGTGCTCTTTCATCAGCTCTCAGGGGTGTGTAGAAGAGCAAATACACACACCGTCACACACACACTCAAAAACAAAGCTGGGATCTTGTCACACAATAGCAGTCCAACTGTACTCGTCTCTGCTGCCAGACTCACTGCAAGGACTGCTCTTTCTCTCACACACACACACACACACACACACACACACACACACACACACACACACACACACACACACACACACACACACACACACACACACACACACACACACACACACACACACACACACACACACACACACACACACACACACACACACACACACACACACACAAAATGCAAATGACACCACACACTAACGACAAACAGTCAAAACTCCCCAAAGTAAATATTATTTAATGATGTGATGAGTGATGGCAGTTAACAAAGAGGATACATGGCTATCTAATTATATGATTATATCCCAACACAAATATCCAGAGACATGACTTCTAGAGATGCTAAATACCTTAGCCTCCTCCAGACCTTTAGTCTGAGCACACTTAACTTTGATCAACGGGCATGTCTCATGGGGATGAAAATGGTATTGAATACCACTGACTACACTTTGAAAAAGCTCTACGGTGACAACATACCAAATGAAAAGCTTTAGAAGTCTGTAGGAGACAAAGTACGACAGAGTCAACACTAGTTTTCTTCAAATGAAATTGGACGCTAGATATTACCATAGACTGTATAAAATATGGACGTAGGATCTGTGACGTCACCCATCTGTTTCTGAAGTCCTGTTTTGAGGCCAATCATAGTTGGCAGCCATATTGCTGCTGTCAAGCGATTGGGAGGTCAAGAGGCGGGCTTTGAGCCTCCTAGCCAACAGCTACAGTGTTCTCGCCTGTCAATCAAGTCAGCTGTGCCTCTCATTGGAAGACTCGTAATCTCAATATCTTCGAAATTGCTGCGTCAGAAAAAAACATTCAACCCCCGTACAGTGTGTGCCGATCGAGTAATGAGCTATCCAGACTACACTTGTCTTTTGTACCAGGCTGTAAACATGTTCATTTCTGCTGTAAAGATCGTTTTTTTTAATTGGTGTGTATGTGGTTTCCGGTACTTCCGGAGCCAGCCTCAAGCGGACACTTGATGAACTGCAGTTTTTAGCACTTCCACATTAGACTAATATTTTTAGACCAGAGGTTGCCGCCTGGTTATAACCCAATAGTAACGGTGACAGCATTACACTAGCTGGTGTTGGCATCAGGTGGTAGAATGTCCTTAGAATTACCTCCGCCTAGCTCTCATTGGCTGGCTCATTGGTCCTTCTTGGAAAGCAATGACTTAATGATTCCAATATTTTATCCTCAAAGTCAAACACTGCAGTCATATTTTAAAAAACAATAAATATTACAGGGCTTTGGGATGAGTCTGCAAGCTGGAGGTTTTAGACTGGATATGTCTGTCCTCACAGAACCAAATAATCTAGGCTGAACATCCAAAGACCTGAGCCATATTTTCCATCTGATTGTTAGGAGGCTGAATCTGTGATGAATCGACCTTAAACTTCTAGAGTCTGAGCATGCTCTGACGGATGCATTTATTCGTCACTTGTGTGAGTAATGACAGCAGAGATAAACCTGTGACCACAGATATCCATGTGTGAGGTCAGACAATATCTCTGTAGTAATACTGGCCAGATGTAACTCCTTCAGTCACTTCTTTTTGTCCCAGTGAAAAAGAAACTTATGGAGAAGAACCAGTGGGGTGTTTCATAAATGACACACACACGCTCAGAGTATGTGTGGTAGCATCCACGTCTGCTGTGTAGTATGAGGGCAGAGTGGGGTGGAGGGGCTCATAAGTGATGAGTGGCAGCCTGTTAGTGGCAAAAGAGCTCATCTTCTCGTGCAGACCACACTCACACACTCAAACATGCGCACACACAGCATTATGAGTGATCTATGGCTGCGTGTGTGTGTGTGTGTGTGTGTGTGTGTGTGTGTGTGTGTGTGTGTGTGTGTGTGTGTGTGTGTTTATAGAAAGAGAATTACAGTAATGAGAGCTCTGTGTCAGCAGCTCCTCCCACCTCCCCTCAGTCTGCTGATTACAGCCTGTTTAGATAGTTAACACACACATACACAAACACACACACAAAACAGCTGACCAACCAATGACCCTTTAATTAATTAACCCTTCCCTTTCTTTAGCTTTCTTGGTATCCTTCTCATCCTTCATACCCCTCGCAAACATGCCACCAAATCCAACGAGCAACACACAAATTTAGAAACGCAGCCTGCCACCCACCCATTCATCCTCCTGTGCGCGCACGCACACACACACACACACACACACACACACACACACACACACACACACACACACACACACACACACACACACACACACACACACACACACACACACACACACACACACACACACACACACACACACACACACACACACACACACACACACAGCTCAGCACTACTAATCCCTTCCCTCCGTCTCTTTCCTGCCGTCTAATCCAACATCCATCAGAATCCAGCCACCTTCTCTGCAGACAGAATACACACAACTAAGCCCCGCTATTTCTGGACAACTGCTATTTGTGTGTGAAGATAATTGGGGACTTACATGTGTATAAGTGTGTGTTAAGCACATGCATCAGATTGGGAGTGTGTCAGTGTGTCTGGTTCTTGCTCTGTGGGTGCTCAGGTCATGTATTCCCGACAGCGTTAATAGTACACAAGTGGCTCTGATTACATTAAGGTGCCTGCAATCAGATGTGATCAGAGCTTTGGCCAGTTCGTTGTACGGCTAAATAAGGATACAGTTAATTCCACTGACTGCTATCGGGCTGGACCTTTCCAAACTGACACTAACGGACTTTATCTATTTCGGTCGACATCGGGAAACAAAGTGTCCTCAAATAGCTTAAAAGTGATGCACTGCTATGGAAAGTGCTGTGGGCCTGCTTTGCAGCTTGTAATGTTAATTGATAACTTGAGGAGATGGCCTGCATGTCTGGGCTCCTTGGCAATCACAATACACACAAACACAAAACGCCAGATTAAGAGCTACGGGTGAAATATAATAAAATCGATCCATGTTTCATCTTCATGCAATCAGTTTTATGGAAAGTATTCAAACACTTTTTAAATTACTTCACATTCAGACTCTCCAATCCATTTAATTAATGGCCTGTTTGAACATAAGCCCTTTTTTACAAACACTCCTTATATGTTTTTTTTCTTCCAGTATTCTTATTTCAAACATGATCCAATGTGAGGCTCTCTCTGTGGGTCAGGAGGCAAGACAGGGTGTACAAACCCATGTGGAAATAACCATGTTGTGTTTCTAAGATATATTAGGTGGTAAGTGAAACAGAGTCTGACATTATGATAACTGCTTTTGACTTTATATAAAGCTATGTGTAAACAGACACATTGAAACAGTGGAAAAAGACATCATAGCAGGCAGGAAAGGGCTTCATTACGAGCATGGCGTTCACGCAGTTCGTGTACTGACCATAAATGTCCTGTAACCTTAGACTGTATAAATAATGGACGTAGTATCCGTGATGTCATCCATCTGTTTCTGAAGCGCTGTTTTGAAGCCAATCATCGGCTGGACGCCATATTGGAAATATTGAACGCAACCTAACTTCTGTCAAGCTAGTGTGAGGTGAAGAGGCGGGCTTTGAGCCTCCTCGCCAACAGCTACAGTGTTCCTGCCAGTCAGTCAAATCAGTCATGTCCTTAAATAGACAAAATTTGTAATCTTAATATCTTCTGAACTGTTGCGTAATAAAAAATGTAAAGTAGCTATTCAGACCTAAACCTTTTTTTGAACTAGGCTGCAAACATGTTTATTAATGCTGTAAAGATAATCTTTTTGGAATTGGTGTGTATTTGGTTTCCGGTGTTTCTGCAGCCAGCCTTAAGCAGACGCAATTAAGCAGAAGTGAACTGCAGTTTATAACACTTCCGCGTTGGCTTCATACATCACCACTTGCCTATAACCCCCTCCCGCTCACTCATTGTGAATTTTCTACATTTTTCCAGCTATTTTCTTAGAGTAGTTCTTTTTTTTTTACATGTTACCCTCAATAGTATGTTATCTCAACAGGTGATCTGTGTTTGAACAAGACTTTTTGCTAATGTATTGTACGGCAACAATCCAAAACTAAGATGCAGAATTACATGACATGTTTGACAACAGCAGTATGAGGAGGCTCATATCTGACATGGTCATTTTATGAAAACTTTTAAACTTTAATGAAACTTTTAAGTTTCACGAAAGGCTTTATATATAAAATGTACTTGATAATTTGGAAAACAATAACACTAAGTGATTTCATCATCAGGACTGGATGTTTAAATCTATTGACATTGGACAATCAGCCAGTCCTTCAATCATCAGTTTGAAGTTGCACATGTTTCAATTTGGCTTGTTCAAAAGGAAGCAGTGTGTTTCTTGTTGCTGTGTCTCTACAACATACCATGACAACTTAAGTGATTATCAGAGAGCAAAACCAGCCAGTCCAATTTACAGTTCCATGCCAGATTAAACACGTCAGATATTTCAACCTGTTCTGATATTGAGTGCTTCTATTGTTATGAGCCATGGTTACAGTATCAGTTTCCAGCTGTTGTCATGGGCACAAAAACACAATAGACTAATACGCTGTTTATACTAGCCTGTGGGCAGGGTTAGCAGTGGCAGAAGCAGGTATGATGGGTAAACAAGATTTTCCTGGAAACGCAACCTGGCCCTGCTTAAACAGCATGTGGTGGTAACAAAACTCAGAGATGAAAATGGAATCACAAGCTCGCTCTTGCTTTCCAATCGTGTTCTTAATCTCATCATTCATTTATTGTTTATCCTGCTCGCTGGTTCTCAGTACCAGAGCTTGGCGAGAGGGCGATGCTCCAGGTATTTTGTAACACGAGGAGTTACGTTGAACGGCTGCCAACGGAGCTGATCACACCGTCTCCACCCACAGATCCGAGGGTGACTCATGTTCACTGAATGGCTGGACTTGCCCAGGTCAGAGCCTGTTCAAAAAAGTTGTTCGCTCAGAGATCCTCAAAGATTTATTGACCAACTTTTCAGATATGGTTACAGGCTCATGACCCTGGGTTGTCCTTTCTCTGTGGGCAGACACTCTTAAACCTTAAGAGATGCATGTCTAGATGAACGAATAGGTATGTATCAAAAATGACACCAGGATAATACAGGAGCTGATATAAATGCCTCTAGTGTGGTGCTGGAGAAACTGATGGGACTGGACCAAGCGGCAACCACGGGTCTCAAACTATGAAGTCCATGCGGAAGTATTATAAACTGCAGTTCATTGAGAATCCGCTTGAGGCTGGCTGCAGAAACCCCGGACCACATACACACCAATTCAAAAAAGATGATCTTTGCAGCATTAATAAACATGTTTACAGCCTGGTTCAAAAAACGGCTGGGCTCTATGTAGGTAATCTCTCTATCGGCACACACTGTAGAGGGGTTGAATTTTTTTTCTAACGCGACGGTCTAGAAGATATTAAGATTATGAGTTTTTGTCCAAATCAGGACATGACCGACTTGACTCCCGGACGGGAACACATAGCTATTGGCTAGGAGGCTCAAACTCCGCCCCTTTACGTCAAACTCTGCCTGGTTGAGTTCTGCATTTCAAATATGGCTGCCGTCATCGATTGGCTTCAAAACAGTGCTCAGGAACAGAAGGGTGACGTCACGGATACTACGTCCATTATTCATACAGTCTATGGACTGGACACCAATCTGCAGGAAACGCAGTTGTTGAAAAAAAAAAAAAAAGGCCAGAAAAGGAAGGGAATCAAGTCTAAACTGCAGCCTCAATGCCAATTTCCATCATCATATATGAATATGATAAAACCAACAACCGAACCATAAATAGTCTTGTCTCTCAGGAACGGAGATAAGAGCAAATTATCAACAAATTATGACTCAGTCACCCTGATAAATGAATTCCAATTCCAATTTTTAACAAATGCTAGGCTACATCACCACAACAACATTTCTAGAGTTTTATTCATCCAATTAGCCTGGCCATCTGTGTCTTTGTTCAGTCACTCAATCAGAAATATAAGGAGTAATGTTTGTAAGTATCAACATAAAGTGAAACATGTGCATGCATACTATCTTTCAGTCCTTTCAGGGGTTCACATGTAGTACATGCATGTATGGGTCCAAGGATTCCAGACTCAAAGCTGATGGACTCACAGCCTATGGGGAGCAGAATAGACAGGTCTACAGAACACCCCCCCCCCCCCCCCCACACACACACACACACACAACTACACACTGGCATTTGTGTGTTCAGGGACTCGGCAGTAGCCACAGGGGTTAGAGGGGCTGCGGACAAGGGCGCTGCACAAAAGAAGTTTGAAGTGGGACAGAAAGGGAGGGAGGTAGGGGAGATTCTGGCCGGCTAAATCAAAGTGGGATGAGAGGAGCAGAGCAGGGGGTTGGGGATCCTGTGAAGGTGTGCCACGAGAACACAGAAGGGAGGGGAGAGAGAAGCCGGGACTCCACACAGCCAGCCCAAATCCCACATTCAAAGGCATTCTGTGCACATTCCTACACATCAAGCACACCGTACAGATATGCAAAGAAAGAAACGCCTGCATGTAACCCCTATGGTCCAGTAAACTGTGCCAAGAAAGTTAGTCACAACATCACATAGCTTAGCACTATCTCCGAGATGGAGTGTGTTTGTGGATGTGTGGGCATGTTCATGTTTAAGAAAACAAGAGAGGGGAAGAAAACGATGTGTCGCTCTGCAAATAGTTGAACGTGGTCCAATTTATCAGAAGCCCAATGCATTGGACATCTGAAAACATACTGCACGGAGCAAACACATCAAAAGAGCACACCTTGTAGGATGTTCTGAGAGCTGGAGCAAAATGTACGTACGCAGTATTAAAAGAATGCCACTGTGATAACTTTCTGGAGTTATAAAACGCTGTCTGAGTGATACAAACTGTGGTGCAGTTTTTTAAGCATCTGATACGACTTCAAAACGTACTGATCTACTACCTTAAACAGCCTTACTGGTTTGTATACAGTGTAATCATTCCAGCTGTAAAAGAAGCATCACATCCAACAAACACATCTCCCTTTAAAAGCAGAGTGCTGTCTATAGTCTGAACGCTTAGTTAAACCAGCACTCCAAACACCCACCTGTGGTACTGGGTTTGCAGGAACTGAAACTCCTCCTTGATGCGGTCCAGAGTTTCTGGGTAGGTTAGTTTCAGTGACTGGGGTGTCCCCGACGCTGCTGCAGCTGCAGCTGCTGCGGCGGCCACCACTGAGGCGGAGGAACCCGGGGGTGGCTGCAGAGGTGCCTGAGAAGAGAAGAGACACCTGTGTTAGATATTTGACATTTCTTTTATTGATATCATGCAATTGAAAATAAAATAAAACAACACATTTTGACTGATTTGAGTACAAATTGTGTAGAAATCCTAGCATGTGGTAATGGTGTTGTCTGTAATGCATGATACATTTCGTGTTAAAAAAGACAAAATCACTTTTCAAGTTACATCTCTATTGAACAACACATTACAAAACAACAACAGGAGGCAACAGTGGGCATTAGCACTGTGTCTGCACATGAGGGGTTGTGTATTTCAGACAGGCTGTAGTCGCTAGCAGAGCCAGATGTGAATGGGTCATCAAGACTTGGATGGGAAAAAGGAGAGCTACAAGAGCCTCTGAGCCAAATGAGCACACTTTGCTTAATTGCAAGCCTGAGTAGCAGAGAGGAATAAAGAGACAGAGAGCTTGGAGGGAGAAAAATGAGAAAGAAAAAAAAAGGATCCCATCGTGGCTGAAGACCCCTCCCAACTCTGTGCTTAGTCTGCCATCTCTGCAGGGTTCAGAGCAATTAGGAGACTACAACCATAGGGGTAATGCTGCAGGACAGGCAGACAAAAGACGGCTGAGAGCCGGACTAGCAGGGCAGTGGGGGCTGTCCGTCTGTCAGTCTATACCGCTCTCTGTCAGAATAACAGAGTGCAGGGGCCAACGGGGCAGCCGGTTCACAAGCCTCCCTATGGTCAAGTATGATGATGAGGTTAAGTGATAGTAACATAATGTTGTTTTCCTCCAAGAAAGCAGAGCTGTAGCATTGCTCTGTTAGTTTAAGAGAGGCTAGAGACGTCACAAGAGATGAATTATCTTTTTTTTTTTCACCAGTAATGAGACAGGGGGAAGATGGAGGGAGGGAGGAAGGTTTGATTCACTGACATGAAGGATTTTTTGATTCATCAAAGCGAAGCTATTGCTTATCATTCTAATCATTCAGACAATTAACCTGTAATGTTGTCCAACTCCCCGCGGGCTTTTAAAAGTTGCTCAACCTTTCTGTTTAACTCACATTATTCGACAGTGAAATAGGTTCAGAGTTTTCCTCTGATCTCTTTTAGATCTTTTTAGAATAATTTCCTCCACTCAGTTACTCTAAGACAATACAGCCGGTAAGGACAACACAGATGTATCCCCAAATATACAATCTGTTTAGCTCCCCAGCTCAACAGATGAAAAAAATTAAACATGTGGGTAGGACTGCATAACAGAAGTAATCATTAATTTGGATTATAAAAAAATCATCTTGATGTCGCACACATCAACAATGTCTGTCACGCATTAATGATGTTTGATGAACGACTTAATCACAACATCACTCAACTCAGACTCCAAAAGGAATGCCATGGGGAAATGTTTTCAAGCAGGCGTTTTGCATTTTGGCACACCAAGAGCGGAGAGTGCCAGCAGCACATAGAGTTCTGCATGCTGCACATGTAAAGAGACACACATGGCCGTATGAGTGAAGAGACGTGACAACATAAGACATATCGACTGGGACAAAGAGCTTTAAGGTTTTTCAGCAGGTGGAACATTATCAGGAAAGAGGAAGACAAGTGAGTGGTTTGAATGGAGAGCACATGTTAGAGGAAAAAAAATGTGTGTGATAGATGGAAACAAGAAACGGAGGGGGATAATATGGTGAGAAAAGCAAGTGAGGAAATTACACACAAAGAATAGAGAGCACTGAATGACTGTTTTTGAAAGGAGAAGGAAAAAGGAGAGAGAAAAGAGGGTGGAAAGAGAAAAAAGGAACAAGGGAAAGGAGAAGAAAGGGAGGGAAAGGGAAGAAAAAGGAAGATAGGAGAGGGGCTGTGGCCTCATTGTTCCTCTTTCTAACAAGCTGCTCTCAATCTGTCGGCCAGATCCCCTCCTAGAGCCCAGTCAGACACAGACACACACACACACACATACCCCTTTTCCTTACACAAAAACCTGCTATAACACACATATATACACACACATTTCCTACATACACACTCCTGCTTTCCTCACACAAAAACCCATGATTAAACACACACACACGCACACACACACACACACACACACACACACACACACACACACACACACACACACACACACACACACACACACACACACACACACACACACACACACACACACACACACACACACACACACACACACACACACACACACACACACACACACACACACAGAGAGAGAGAGAGAGAGTCTCCCCTCCTCTTTCACAGGACACACACACACAGAGCAATTACTCTTCATGGGTGAAAAAAAGAGAGCACCAAGGCCATTTTATAGGAGGATGGAAGGAGAGAGAAAGAGGACTATCTTCTTTTTCTAAATCGCTCTCCTTCCCCTCTTCTCCTTCTCAATTTTTGATGTTTTTCTTTTTCGACATACAGTGGTGTCGCCAGAGGACAGGTGAGAGGAGAGGGAGCATCTTCTCACAAAAATGGATGCGGGAATGAGGCCAGGGAGAGTTGGTGGAGGTTTTTTTTACTGTCAAAAGAAGAAGATAAATTTTCCCTCTTTTTTTTTTAGGTAGAGGAAACCACCATCTCTCCGCTGGCTCAGACGCTCAGACCCTTACACACAACTCCAGTCTGCTGGATTGGATTGTTGTTATGATTCACACCAGACTAGACTGAACCCATGTTACTGATGTTGTCTCTAAAACCCAGGCACACCAGAGAGCCCGTCTCATCACACATAACCTGTT
The DNA here is from genome assembly GCF_009762535.1 of Notolabrus celidotus. Classification (NCBI taxonomy): domain Eukaryota; kingdom Metazoa; phylum Chordata; class Actinopteri; order Labriformes; family Labridae; genus Notolabrus; species Notolabrus celidotus. Next base: position 16,700,111 of record NC_048273.1, on the reverse strand, counting down.
CCCTCCTTTGAACCCCTCCCACGTGTCCATCTCAAAGTTCTGATCTCGCAAACAGCTGAGCAGGCTTTAAAGCAAGAAGTCAGGTCATGGAGCTGGCCTGGTGACCTCTAGGAATGGATCTAGGCTTGGCAAATCACCTTATAATCCTACTACACACAAGTTATTCCCTCCCACTCTGCCGTGTCCCGGCTGGAAAAGCAAACGAGAGGCATGCTGTCTGCCCTTGAATAAAGCTTACATAGACTGAAAATCAGGGTTACACAATTACAGGCTGGATCTTACACACCATCATGAAGTCAGGTTCTGTAATACTGAGAAAGGGTTGCATGAGGTTGGACCGCATTAGGGAGAAAAGCTTTTATCTGATATGATTAGAGATCATCTGATTACTCAACTGTTTAGAAAAATCAGTAGGGAGGCCCCACGCGTGCTAACCAGCAGCACTGATCTGTCCTGTTCCAGACAACCAACTGAGAAAGCTATAGACTAAAGTTAGACATTTAAAGCCACCTATTACACAAGCTCAATGAGGAAAGCCCTGAAGTGACCCCATCGCATCAGATGCAAAGGCGTGCCCACACACGTTCACACTAATCTGACTCCTCACTAATCTTGCCCTGGAAGGTCTAAGTCAATTGCGATGATTAAATGAGGACCTGGTGATGAGGGGATGAGAGCGAGGGCGTGAACAGGTTATCTTTGGGAGCAGAAATGATTTAAATCAGACCGCACATCCCTTTAGTGGGATAGGATAGGAAACAATCCACTAAGGCCATTGTTTGGAGCACGCTAACTGGTGGGAAGCAGATGAACAGCAACCACAGAACTGTGCTTTAAGGTCAACTACAAAACAAATCAGGGTGTATGCTCTGCACATGCATTCGAGCGGAGGTCATACGCAACAAGATGTATGACTTAAATGCACAAAAGAATGCACAATGAGTAATAGCGCAGAACAACAGTGTCCGTGCACACATTCAAATTTGGTGTGAAGGGACCATTAACATGATGGCATTCCCTGCAGGAAATCATTCCGGTTTTCATTCGAGTTACCTCTAATTACACCACAAGCACCAAACCACTATGACCTCATATCCTCGCTTTAACCCCCCACCCTCAAAACATCATGCACACACAGATGAAACTACACACCCACATGAGCCCACTACAAACACTCAATGGTTGTGCGCGAGACGTAGTTCCCCACAAATATTTACAAGCACACATGCACTTTATTGTGTTTGCACACGACTGTCGCTGCTGCATCAGTATAAACTGGAATCGGCCAAGATGGGACTCAATCCTCCCGGGGCCCTGCTGACCTGCAGTGATACATAATCTGCCGATGGATCTGAAATGGGGCCATCGGTGTTATACAAGGTTGTGCGGCCATGAGAATATATGGTTCGCATAAAGCAGCACTTCTCTGTCTGTTTTTGCTACGGCTTCAGCGAAAAGGAGGGAAATGGATCTCTCTGGAATAACCTCCAACACTATAGTTCCTTTGTGTGAGGTTATTCACATGAAGATTCCCCCTTTTTTTCTATAAGTCAATCATCCCGATGTTGTCCAATAATAATGCTGTTTCCATGTCCTTATGTGTCTAAAACAGACACATAAGGTCCCATAAAGTGCTTGTTTTCTGTGACTTTCTGCCAGAAGGCTGTTCTTAAATGTGGTCAATGTTGAGAAATTGTTGCAGTTAGTTACATAGAAGGTCATGGTTCGTGTTAAAATAAGAAGTCAGAGTTGAATTTATTTGGGGTCCTTAATGAAAGTCTGGTGTTTAACAAATCAAACCACCTCCACTCCTTCTCACTGGGGGTGAGACGACATATGGATTCAGTAGTGTACCGTTTTCCTGACTTGTGTCATACAAATATCAATACAGAAGCACTAAATATAGATATTTTACCGTGGTGCTAATGGCATCAATGAGGATAACTTGGATGGAGGTTAATTAGCTGAAGAAGAAGTTTAGAGCAGGTTTAAGAAGTAGTGAAAGAGTTGAGAGATGAGCTCGCCACTTTCAACAGCAAAGAGAAGAAGGGCAGAAAGGCCTTTGCAGGTCTTTACTTGGATGTGAGGAAAGGTGGGTGTAGAGAGACTTGACCGGTACTCATATGGCATGAGTTTTACTAAAGGCGATGGAGGAATGGAAAATGACTGACCCTGGTGTAGTCAGTGACATCTTAGTGAATACAGCTTTTGCTAGAACATGTAGAGTCATACAGGTTAACACAAAGAAAGGTGGTTATGTTTTAAAGTCAGAGCAGGAAATGTAAACAGGTTTACATGAACAAGTGGGATATACCTGCCAAGCACTATAATGTGTATTTCATCTTAGATGTGCCTGTTTTTAAACAATGTGTATTTTTTTATGTAATTTCACAGTTGTTCCTTAGTTCTGTAAATTCAATTTACAGACCAAGTCCATGTATATTAGTTCATCTCTGTAAAATAACAAACCAAACTGCTGTAAATACATATATAAATCTTACATTTTAACGTATTGTATCTTACCTAATTGTATCATGCATCGTATTGCATTATATCTAATCTCATATTGTATTGATTCATATCACGAGTCCCCCAGCGATTCTCACCCCCTACTTCTTACATTCTCTTTGTCCCCATTGGATGGATTTCCATTGACGAGGGATAAGAGCCTGACGCTTGCTTGAGGGTACTCACGTTGGGTTTTCACATCAGACGTGAAGGGAATGAAATTCAATTTTTTTAGCTCCCAACACTTTTCTATGAAAAGTTGTGTTTTCTGCTTTATGCTGTTTTTTGTTAATAATCCGGTACACCAATCGTTACACCCTTTGTCCAAAGATTTCTGCTTGATCATAAACCTGACCTTATGGTCAACAACATCAACAGACAATCACAATGCCAACAGCTCTAAGATAATGCACTTAGGCGCAGTGCTGTTTTGAGTAACTGCTAATATCAGCATTCTGACATTCTGACAATGTCAATGAGATAAGATATTTGCTTTCACACTTAATAACTAGTGCTTAGCACAGCTTTCACCAAACTGGAATAACATAAGCCTTACAGACATTTGGTCAAGAACTGTTGGATCTTTTAAAGTCACTTAAATTTGTTGAGAGTAACAGGAGGTCTAAAATAAGTTATGACCATGTTAAGATGTTATTGTGTATCATAAAAGTCAGTAGGTTTCCTCCTCTGAGAACTATACGCAAGTCTGAACACAGATATGTGCTGACTCATTTAGATGTTGAAATGTTAAGTACAAATTTATGCCTGATGGAGGCACTTGTTGAGAAGTCAGGTTCAAGTTCATAGAAGTCATTAGGATTGGTCAACCTTGAATGTCTGTGCAAAGTTTCATCTGAAATCAAGTTGAGATAATTCAGTCACCACCAAAGCGGCGTATCAATCCACTGTCTGTCATCTCGATAGCCATGTCACTAACACGGCTGATATAACGCCAAATGTTCAGAAAGCAGTTTTCTATTTGTTTAATCGAGGCTGAAACACTGTCTCCTTGAGCTGGGAAGATGCTGTGCTGCTGCCTCCCTTCATACAGCTCGGCCCATTAGTCAGGCCACTAATTATACTGCTTACCCACACAGTCGATCATCAGAGTAAACACCCACCAAGCTCCCTCTCTTTCCCTCTCTCATCAGACTACCACCAAGGACGCAGTGACAGTAGGTCTAACCCAGAATAGAAATCCTGAATGTGTATCTCTGTGCGCCCTCCCACACACGCCTAAAACACACCTCCCCATCTCCCCATCTCTAAGGACCGTGAAACATGTCAATACACCATCCTTTCTCATGCACGTTTGAAGTCAAAGCTTCTTATGTCAAATTATTCAAACATGACTGTCAACATTCAGCGGTGATTTGCATTGTTAAAGCCGCTTGTGGCGGGGAAGAAAAGACACTGGTTCTTTGCCCCCTCTCCGCCGTCCCCCCACCCCCCTCCACCGTACATCAAGTGGCTATCTGCTCGGCTCTGCGCTGGAGAAACGTGCTGGTAATCTCTCAATGATTCCTGCACTTAGACGGGAGGGGCTGCCAGGCACCTGTTTCATTAGCAACACACATCTTCCTCCCCGAGCCCCCACTCCCCCCCACCCCCCACTCCCCTGCACCGCCACCTCCTCATTCCTCTCTCCTTCCTCCCGCAAGCCTCGTTATTCAAATTTCCCTGCTGTCAGCCCACATTAGCAAAGCGCCACAGTTTGCCTGTCAGCTGGCTTAATTGCTGGAGGTGCCTTCTTTTATTAGGTAACCCCCTCCGCTCGTTTGTTCCTTCCACCGAGACACAGCTCCACAACAGCTTGTGTAAACCTGCTATCCCCTCAGCCCCTTTTCCTTCATTTCCTTCTGCCTTTTCTTTGCCTCTCTCCATCTAATCGGTGGCGGAGAGAAGCAGGCGAGCTCCTGATCGATAGCAACACTCTCACCGCTGGACAACAGTGGTGATAAAGAGCTAAAAGCATGCTAGGGCTGGGAAGTGGAGGTTTGCTTTAAGCTAGCGGTGAGAAGAGAGAGGACAATCTCAGTCACTCACCACAAAACTCTTTCTGTAGCTTGACCTTATCCATCTTCACTGACTGGATATTCATTTTGAAACACCACATCTCAAAGGGGTTGAATAGATGAGATATGAGACACATTGCTGGAGTTTTAGGTAGGTCAAGGCCTCTCTCAGCAGTATTAAACAATGTTTTTGCCTTCCTCAAACGATTGTTTGGATTTCCTGGTTTTATCATATGGCCTCTGAAATCCTTTACTTTAAACCAGGTCACTGTTGAGGTTTTGAAGCGTACTTTTTGAAGCTCTATTTTATTAAAATTGGCAAATATAAGTGTGGATCATATGGATATAACCAGTAAGCCTGGTTTATTCTCCTGTGTGACTCTACAACGACGCCGTGAGTTCTACGTACTTGTGCAACTGTTTGCGTCATTCCGCAATACGCCTCGGAAACACTAGAAGGCTAGATATCTTCAGCTTCTTGTTCTGCTACAATCTCTGCTTGTTTATGAAGGAATCGTGGTGACTAAATCTGAGAGTATTACGTTAAAGTTGGAGCTGATACATTCTGAGCAGCAATTCATCATACTGCAATTACTGCAAAGAAAAAAAGACAAGACACATCAGAGTACACGGACCGCACAGCTGCTGAAATAGTGTTGGCAGATGCTGGGGGAATACTGCAAAGATATCTGAAATATCATAACTGGAGGAAATGCTACCCAGATGACCAATCAGAGAGTTTAGGGTCTGCTTTGTTTGAATGCGTAGTTACATCTTTGAGGAAGTGCGCATCAGGCTACGTATGTAGGCTTCTAAGTAATTCCAGGGCTAGTAAAGCTACGGCATATGCTAGGGCGATAGGACAGTAGATGAAGTAGGAAACTAGGAAGAGAGAGTTTGGAATACCATGCGATACAGATCAGAATAGAACCAGTGCTGCCCACTTTGAGGGCTATGGCCACCGTACATGGGGAGTGTGAATTAACCAATAAGCTAATCTAGCATCCCCTGTTTTTATAAACAGCTTACATGCAAATATATATATGTTTTCATTTGTTTTAGTGTGTTTGTTACATTTTCCTAAAACAATTTTCAAAGACAAGTACATTACAGCAATACAATGAATTGTTACCTCTGTATCATGATGTGAATTATATTGCCAGATTCCTTCCAATACACATCTCTGTAACATAGTATTGGATATCTGTTGAAAATGGAGGAAAAAGAATTGGCATTACAACAGCCATCAATCAATCAATCATTATTTCTGTAGCGCCAATTATTTTCTCAAGACACTTCACAAAAGGAGCATGTCTAGACTACACTCTTAGCTTTATTATTCCTCGTATTCATCAGTCATTGTTTGCTGGATGGTGAATTTGACGGCAGGTTTGGTGTAGTGTTATATATTTCACTACACAATTTAGTTGGTTCTAACCAATACCTTAGAAAAGGTCTAAAGTGCTACATTGGTTGTGCACTAAGAGAAATACTAAAGCGCGTTTGAAAAAGCAAGAACAACAGTCAGATAATTGTTCGTTATCACATTCAGCTGATCTAATCCAATTTGATTGGTAGAAAAGATAAGAGTAAACACATCCAAAGAGGTAATTCTGGAGAAAATAATCTATGTTTTCAATGGACAGTACAGGAGGAAAGTCAGTTGTATTGGATTATGCAAGAAACATGACGACGTTTGAGAAGCTTTGGTCATCACTGTTTGCCCTCACTAACCACCAAGAATGAAAATATGAATGAACATTGTAATAAATCTTACTTTTGTGTTGTTACTTTAAATGGGTAATATATGTGTATGATGACATGGTGTTATTACAGGCCAAAAGAACATTGATTTTGATACATCTTGATATTTTGCTCTGACGTCTTCCTTCTCTCTTCTCCATTTCTGTTATTGCCTTGTATGTTTCTGACAGTGTGGCAGATTTAAGAGAACATTTAGGATTTAAGGCGACCAGCTCTGTCTGCCATGCCCTGTTCATTTCTCAGCTTGTCTAGTGTATTTGGCAAAATTCCAAATTCATCTGGGCACATACATGGACTGGAGGCATTTTTAAGAACCGCTCTATGTCATGTTTATGTAATGTCGACACCACAGACTCGCTGAATCTGTGCACATGATTAGATTTTTAATCTCTTGTTAGGACAAGTTCAGCTACTGTATTAAGCCAGTTTATGGTGTATTCTATGTGCAAGATGTTGGACCAAAAACGACTAAAACTACCTCTTTGTCTGTTGTGCTTCACACCACAGAATGTATGCCTAATATCTGTGTTTGAAAGCTGAACCTTGTGGTGCATGGCAAAAATGATAATGGCATGCTGAATGACAGATACAAGAGACAAAGCCTTTTATACTGAAAAATGCAAATATGGAAGAAAGTAATTGAATTATTATTGTTTTTATTTAGCTAAAACATTTCTACACTTTTGTCAATATGGGTCACAGGTTTATATAATATATGGCTCACATCCTTCAAAGCAGAAGAGTAGCCAGTGATGACAGGTTACTGCCAGACCAGCATTTCGTAGATTAAACAGCTCGCCGGGCAGAGTGGTCCTTCACTGTGAGGTGCAAACAAGAGCTAGCAAGAGCCAGAGACTTTCTGAGGACGGGTGTCTCACATGGTCCTGCTGAGATCTGCGGAGGGGCTGAAACGAAACAGGGAGCTCTGGCCTCAACATTCCACCCAGACCCGCCGCAGTCTGCTCCTCTCGCCCTGGGACGCCTGCCCATACATTAAGATGTGGTTTGGAAGCTCTCACAGGAACACAGCGAGGAGAGGCTGGATGAGAGGGATTGGGTTTACAGTGCAAACCACAGAGCCACAGTCTGCCTCCTGCCCTGCCTTCATGCAGTCAGTCCCACTACATACACAGCTGCTGGTGTGCGCGTGTGATGTTTGTGTGTGTTCTGTATGTTTGGTTATCGGGGGTTTCACAAGATCCGTTTATCACTTAAAAAGGAAGTTAATGAAGTCACAATGCAAACAACCAAAAAACTATTTAATTTTCCCTTTCACTTGCATGAATGACATTGTAAGGAGAATTAATTAAGTTGTGTTCATATGCATGGATTCATAGTTCCCAGTGTGCTTAATCTGGTTTCAATGTGTTGGACATAAATGTGAAAACACAGTCAGGGGTGGGGTGCAGGGTGGCATGGCTGAGGGATGTAGATGAGGGTTAGGCAAATGAGCAGGTCTTAATTGATACTTCACACAGCTGGAGGACCAGTGTTTATGTATTTCAGGCGGCTCAAAAGCTCTCCACAAAACTCGACTAAAACAAATTAAAGCCATGCAGCATGAATATTGCTGCTAACCTTCGCAGAGATCTACCTCAAACAACGATCAGTGTGCCAATTTCAGCTTTTTCTTTCTTGTGAAAAGCATTAGCAGCGTTTTATTGGTCTTCAGGCAATGGTGGTTATAGCTTCCTGACAAGGGGGGCAAACTCCTTGATACAATCCATCAAACCAGTAAAGTCAGAGGAGTGAATCATGGGTGAAAAGAACTTAAAAACAAAAGCACTTTTTTTTTTTTTTTTTTTGAAAATGAGTGGCACTTGAGAAGGGCACACCATTGAGGGAAGGTGTCAACAAGCCAAGTTGACTCACCCCTCTCTCACCCTATTTCTCTCTCTTGTGGGGAAGGGAGAAACAAACACACTTCATCATCTGGGTCAACTCCACAATGGTATGGAAATAGAAGGAGACTCCATGATTCTGAAGTAGTGGTGGCCACCAAGGACATGAGATTCACACATAAAGATACTCAGCAAAGTTTAGGGGTATTTCCACATTAAACCTCGGCTGACAGCAATATGCCTGACCTTCACAACATTAGGATAAAACAGGGCGTTAATATGAATAAATATAAGCCTGTATTTCATCACATTTCCTCTCAAAAGACTCCCCGGAAATGCTAAGTAAGAGTGGCAAACACTGTATTTGTTTAGAATTTATTAAGAGCCGATTGAATAAGGTTAAAATGTATTAAAGACACATTTCAATGCAGGTTTAGGTAATGAGACAATAACCTCGCGTGTAGACGGTTACATAGTAACGTAGCCTACTTACCGGTGGTCGGTTTTGAGGAAACATTGTCGCCGACTTGTGCGTCTCTGTGCGCCTTTTTTGTCCTTCTTCTTACTCCCTTTCTGGGCGGAAAGCTTCGTCGAGAAATACGAGCAGCCGATGTACTATTGTTGGTCTCAGAGAGGCATTTGGCCCGCTTTCAGAGGTAATGGCAAAGCTAGTCTCGGCTCGCTCATTCCTTGCTTCAAGACTCCTTTGTTCTGGGTGATATCTCCCAGCCCCAAACCGCACCGCGCTCGACGTGTAGTAGGGACGGGGGAGAGGAGAAACACCCGGTCCGAGGGAGCAATTCTGGTCCCAAGTCCTCAACTACTTCGCGATTCCAGCTTTTTACAATATCACAAATGGTTTCCCTCTCCGATGTTTCTCCGCTGTCTGTAGCATAAAGGCCAGCGAGAGAGAGGGGGGAAATGTGGTTAGCTTGTGGCTCCGGAGACGGACACACCGCCGGCACATTCAATGCAGCCGCAGCCTCTTTTGTCTCGCTCGTTGGCCTGCACTCTTTTCACACAACACTCCCAGTCCCTCTCTGCTCTCACTCCCCCCTTCTCTGAATCTCAATGGGACATAACATATGAGAAGCTTTCTTCAAGGAGGGGGGAGAGCTAAAGACAAGGTTTACTCGTCCCTCCCCCCACACTTTGTTTTATTAAAATGAATAACCTACTGTTCTTTTCCCCTGGAAAAATCAACCTAATTTACCCTTCGAAGTTCTAAATACTGGGAAAATCAGACAATGCTGTTCTTCAAATACCCTGATGATATTTGTGAAGAAACCTTTGCTTTGCTTTCCTTCCACTATTGTTGCATGGTAATTAGTTACATCCTCATAAAGCCTTTTAATTGAAAAAATAACCACACAATTAATACATTTAAATTTCATAAGAAGTGCAGAAAATTCTCTAGAAATAAAGGGTTCGGAGGAAGTGTTCAGTGATTGAATGAAATCTCCACGTGGGGCTCGGCCTCAGCACAGTAAACACTGGTAAAACGGGCCAATGAGCGTCAAGAGATCCCACGTGGGGTCTGCTGACCGTTTCCTGATTGGAGGACACAGGTAGCACAATACCCCGCACGTCAATCAAGCGGACTACAACCGCGCTGCACGGTTAACCCTTTCCTGGGTACATGGAGTGATTGAGAAGGCAAGGAGATGTGTGGTGGTGGCTGTATCAAGATTCAGTGGTTTTCCTTTTTCTCCCCACAAACCGTCAGTGAATTGAAAAATCTTACATTACCTCTTTTTTGTCTTTGTTGACATGGAAACAAATATACTTTTTCTCTAACATCTGCATCCTACAGTTTATTTCCACATGTCAGCTACTAATCATGACCACAAGGAGCATGGTCAAACATAAAGCTAAAAAGATCTTAATAACAGCAATAGAGGGACCACAGGAGTGCATTGGAGATATTGGTGTAGCACTTGCATGGCTTTGTATTAAAGGTATACCCATTGTTGTTACCTAGAAAAGAAGAATTATTGTGTAGACGAAGGCAGAAATGGTGGAAAAATTGGTATTCTGGTGGCACGACCCCTTTGGCGGCGCTCATAATTAGAGAGAGAGATATTGAAAAAGCAATTTCTGACAGTGGAAATCACAACCTGCCAGAGGTGGAGTTGGAAAATATAGATGGGTGTGCGTGTGTGTTTGTGAGAGTATATGTATGTGTGTGTGTGTGTGTGTGTGTGTGTGTGTGTGTGTGTGTGTGAGAGAGAGAGAGAGAGAGAGAGAGAGAGAGAGAGAGAAAAAGACAGAGAGGAAAGGCAGAGGGAGAGGGAGGGAGGGAGTGGGAGGGAGGGAGGGAGGGAAGGAGGAGGAAGAGAATAAAGGATGAAGGACAGCAGGGGGGATGCTGAGAAAGACGAGCCAGTAGGAGGGTTAGAGATTGAACGAGAGGGAGAGTGCACACGGGTGATGAAAAAAAAGTGTGTGTGTCTGTGTGTCTGTGTGTGCGTGTTGGTGTGTGTGCTTGGTATATGGAAGGATTGTGTGCGTGCATGTGTGTGCGCTGAGCAGACAAGTGAGGGAATGAAAAAGAGAGAAGGGTGAGGGGAGCAAGTGGGCAGAGAGGAGAGGGGAAGAAGGGAAGAGAGAGAGAGAGAGAGAGAGAGAAATATTTTATTGCCATTTTTTCCCATGAATTTTAATGCACAGCACTGGTCTCCCTCCCGGATTCTGGGATCACATTTATTAGAAAAAAAAGTCAGGAGGAATGCAGTGCTTTGCAGTCTGCTGCTGCACAGGGAGAGTTTTCATTTGTGTGTATGTGTGTGCGATTGTGTGTGTGTGATGCTGGAAAAGGGGGTGCACAGGATGTATAAGACTTCGTTGCTGGGGGGGGCATAATAATATAGATGATAGAAGATGATAAGTGAAGGACACATATTATTGCTATTGGCAGGTCAGATGAAGGAATGTGCAAGGTGTGTGTGTGTGTGTGTGTGTGTGTGTGTGTGTGTGTGTGTGTGTGTGTGTGTGTGTGTGTGTGTGTGTGTGTGTGTGTGTGTGTGTGTTGGCCGAGCTCCAGTGATTAAATACACATAGTCCACATTGCCCTTCTGGGAGCAGCGGGACATCAAAGTGGGCCCACAATGGCGCAAGCACACAATGGTCGTAATGCTACAGGAGCTTTTGGTTTAGGCCTAGTTGTGTGAGGTTGTAAAGACACAATTGTGTCACAAAGATGCTAAGTGTGACTCAACACATGCTCACCTTTATACACCCAAACAGTGGAAAAGTGCCTGAAGGTGCCACAGCATCCCTTTCAAACCACAGTTTAAGGTGTGGCAGTAATAGCCCTGCAACAGAGGCCAACACATGCCAAACCACCAACATGGTACGCCAAAATGTCAACGTATAACACAACATCAGGGTGTGTTTTTTAAATGGGGTGATGAAAACAACATCAGTTCCCACAAAATCCTTTAGACAGTTTCATTCCTTTGCGGTTGCCAACAGCAACATTACTGTTAAACTGTGACTATGATATTAGCAGTAAATGATGCCCTCAGTAACATAGGACAAGGTCTAATAGACAGATAGTGAAGAAGATGAACTCTAACATGTTACACTTTTTTTAGAAGCAGCTTGATGAAAGGTTTTAAGATCAATTAGCATCACTTGTTTAGTGCTTCCTCTTTATACTTCCCCTTGAGCTAGCTCACAGTGGAGTTTGATTTCTGAGAAATGTTGAGCTATGCAAAGCATTTATGGTAAAAACAAGGTTTTAGACGGAGCCTTTGAGAATCCAAGGGCAAGGTCTTCTGTCAAATATACCATTTTGTGACTATAGTACAGGGAGAAACATCTAGGGAGATATATTCTCCAAAGCACCTTATACAGATCAGACTGAAGTTACAGGTCATGCTGCATTTTCAGCTCTTATGACATATTTTTCTTGTAATTTTTTCCTTCCATTCTTATTTTATTCGACATCATTCCCACCATGGCAAGAGGGAAACGCTTCAACAAAATTATGACATTGATTTCCCTTTTTGTAAAAACACTAAACCCTTAGTTAATGAAGAAAATAATTGATTTTTCTTCAAGCATTCAGAATCAGTAACTTGAAATTATGTTTAAAACTCAAAATCCTTCCTGGAACACATTAGACAGGAGGTGAGATACAGAGCAAATTTTACCACAAGTTTAACTTAGCTCCAAACAGCAGAAAGAGCTCGTCTCAGAAAAATGTCTCCCATGGGAGAATAGGATGATAATGGAAGAAGGTGTTTCGGTTTGGGTCATAAACTTTTGGTTTTGTGGTATCCCAATTTAATCTCCACCCTTCTCGGCCCCTCAATTTCTCCCCAATGGGATAAGGGATGGGAATGGCTCTTGCAGTGTAGCCTTGAGTGACAGGAAGACAAGGCCACAGTGTTGTCACGATGGCGCCCCCCCTCCCCTTCCCCCAGCCACCCTCATCCCAGCCCCCACCTCCACCTCACTTTGCCCCCCCCCCCCCCCCCCCCCCCCCCTCTTCCACCCCTTCCTTGTCCCTCATCAGACAAGCTGGGTGTCAGCGCAGAGACGGCACTGTGATTTATTGGTCTCTAGTCCTCTGGGGTCTAACGCACACACCTCCACACAATCTTCGACCCCCACTGCCTCCCCCCTCCATTTTCCCATCCCCTCCCCCCTCTTGCAGCCCCCCCTATCCCCCCACCTTACCCCTCCCCTCCCGTCCTCTCCTGCTGCATGGCCCCTGGGGGAACGAAGGGGTAATGACCCACATCAGCAGCAGCTATGCTCACATGCGCACACACACACACCACACACATGCACAAATGTTGTCACACATACACACACACACACACACTTCCTCTCCTCCTTACAGGCAGATACAAATAAATACCTCGTGTGACACACATACGCACACGTATGCACACATAAAACACACGCTGACACATTTACGCCCACAGGCATGTGTGTGTGTGGGAACTCAGGAATTCCACTGCTGTGCCGTAACGTTGTTTCCCCACTCTCCAGTCTCCTCCACACTGAAGAGATCAATAAGAAACCATCTCCTATGATATTTACTAAACTCTCTTTTCTTTCAGTAAATAGGAAAGTTTTCGTGATAACCTGTTGTAACCTCAGGAGGAGAGAAAGCACACCTCTTCTTTTCAGTGGATATTCTCTTTTTGAGACAGAACAAAGAGATGATTTGTGTCTCTCTGGAGGTGGAACAAAATCTCCTTTTGAATTCAAATAACCGTGAATGCACCATCTTGTATAATATGGACACGAAATACAAAATTGCACACTATTTTCACAAAAGTATAATGGTAAAGCCAGAGGACTTCCAGAAAACAGACATTCCCCAGGGTGTCTTGTTGCAAAAAAGGCCACTTCATGTGTGCCAGAGGAATTCAGAGACAGGGTCAGTGCAGGGATGCTTCATAGTCTCATATTCTGCAGCTCTTCAGGGCATCTTTTCAGAGGCTGATTTGAAATTCAGGCAGTCAAGCGGGACTGAGCAGAGAGTGAAGAGGTTAAATCTGAGCATTGACTTGCAAATGCTACTGATAGCTCTCTGCATGCTGTCACTCCTCTCACACAGCCAAGCTCTCATTCAAAAAGTGTACCGCCACAGGTTTCCACCTTACGTGAGGGCTGGCATGGAGAGTGTGGGTCAAGTGTTAAATTGTGTGTTATTGTTAGAAGGAGAATGCATAAGCTAATGTCCCATTAAACGGAGGGACATTGCAGAGAGTGAAATGATGTGCTGGATATTTATGAAACATGGTTTCAAAATCAGGCCAGGGCATATGAGGAAAAACATCAGATACAAAGAAATAAGAAAGTTAGAAATAAAGTGTGTACTAATAAAAAAGTCAATAATAAAAGAAGATAACTCAGGTTTATGTTTATCAATGACAACATTGCACTGAAAATAAGAAGCTAATTAGCAATATTTGAAAAAAAATATTAAAACATGAATAAAAGTAAGAACATAATAACTGTTTTAGTATATTGGATGGAACCAGGTTATGTTCAATAGATCATACAATTTTCATTTTCAAAATTAAACACTGTTGTAGAAGGCCTTTGTTGGTTTCAAGAACACATACCAAGAAGCTACAGCACTGCATTACACTGCCATCTGCTGGTCAACGCGTGAATTGCAGCTAAATATACCAAAAAAATTAAATTGGTAATCCAAGGCTCAATCCTGCGATTTTATCTATTATTGACGGTCAACACTCTTTGCTAATAAACGATGCAATTTAACACGCCATCTGCTTAAAATGACCGGTTTTGTTAAGGGATAAAACAGACCTCTAATGGGAGGATAACATTACTTCAGACTGCTCATGGTTACCTGCTACAAACAGCTCCAGGAAGTCCTGTGTCGAATACATATCAAATTAATACTGACAAAGAAATCCTCTCTGTGTCTGCTAATTAAAATAAATATATCTATCGACTTTTCAGAGTCTTGGAGATTTGGTATAACTTTAAAGCACAGATACCGGTTCGATGTTAGATGCAGTGCTGTGTGATGACGCCATTTTTTGGTGGCAGGCTGCAACTATGAATGTGTACCACACGGTGTCGGTAGTATGCTGAAAATGCTAAACTGTCAGCAAGTCAACGCATTAGTTCTCCCCCAATGCAAGCATGGTTATAAAATTAAACTCATGAGAAATGACAATGTATTTTCTGAAAGCTGGTTTCACAATGCTGAAGTTTATACTTTGGCTAAAGAGGGATTAACTCAAACGGATTTATTACAATAATCACTCTTTAGCCATGATGGCAGTCAAAATAAAGCAAAAGTTCTGGCTAACACCACCACTGCTTCCACCCAGTGTTTGGCTATAACTTTTTCCCCTCCCAGTCAGACCCCAGTATTTTCACATGTGAAGACCAATATTTATTATACAGCAAAGGTATAACTTTTGGGGGTGGTAGCATTAAAAATGTTCTTTGGTAAACTCATAAAATATGGTGGTGTGGTTTTGGATAACTACCCTCACAGAAAGGCTTAATTCAAACTTGTGTAATCATCCATTTATGTCATATGGTCAAGATGGTCAGTATTGTCTTATCAAACAAAATTACATTACTTTCTTAGTTCATTGACTTTTAATAATCAATGAAATTAATGTGTATGCAATCATATCTGCCCACAATACTTGTTGCTATGGTGTTAAAAAAAAGCATCTTTGATTGAGTGATGATTTGGGTCCAAAGATTAAAAATAAACCAACACAACATTTTAACAAACGTAGGCCTCAGCATCTTCTCAATCATCATCATCTGCTTCGTCTTCTTTAAACTCAACAATAATCCACAAGTGAATTCAAACCATAGACTGTATAAAATATGGACGTAGTCTCTGTGATGTCACCCATCTGTTTCTGAAGCGCCGTTTCGTCTGCGGCAGCCATATTGCTGCTGTATTGTAATCTCAATATCTTCAATATTGAGAAAAAGTCACTTACGGATTGGACTCATGTTTTTAGACCAGAGGTTGCCGCTTGATTCAGACATGTGTTCAATAGCACTAAAAACATCCATACAGCCTTGGCCCCTCACCAAGCAGCAACCTCTGGTCTAAAAATATGAGTCCACTGTGGAAGTGTTAAAAGCTGCAGTTCATCAAGGATCCGCTTGAGGCTGGCTCTGGAAATACCGGAAGTCACATACACATGAATGGGAAAAAGATGATCTTTACAGCAGAAATAATAATAATAATAATAATAATTTGCTTTCCGGTTTCTCTACCCTGATATCAACAGATCTGCCTGGCAAGACTTTTCTTGTCATGCTGACAACTATACAAGCAATGGCTGTGGAGAGTTACATAGCAGATCTATCGCTGAAGAAGCTTGAGCACCAGTGGCACCATTGGAACAGTGTGTTCTGTGATAGAGGAGAAAGCTAAACCCGTAGTGCCTTATCAAGAAACAAAAGGATTTTGATAGTTACTCTGTAGGTGGCAGGTATTCAGTGTAGGGAGGCAAAAATAGAGTAATGAGATCCCTCTTTTTTGACCATGTCAGAATTCTTTCTGCTGCATCTTGGACTGTTTTTTAGCTTTGCAAAGCACTTTGATTGAAAGCGCTCTATAAATAAAATCATTATTATTTGAAGACACAATTATCAAGACTTAGTGATACCAACGTATAAAGAGCTGCAATAAACAAGTCAGGATGATAGGAATGCATGGATGACTTTTTCCAGGTCAGAGGTACCTGGAGCTGCTTAAGACCGAGTTTTATTACTTCATTGATTTTCTTGTCAAACAGTTGGCAAAGACTCATGCACAGGTAGAAGCTAATCAGTATATCCAGTTCCAGAACAATGTTGTTAACATTGCTGTAATGGCCAGATTCCATACACGGTTCAAATGTGTTTGTTTCTTTAGTAACTCCAGCATTTCTGCCGTGAAGAACTTCATGAAATACTCCAGCAGGTAGTTTGTTGGTGTGTCCTTTGAAAGTGCTCTCAGGAGTTTAAAGGGGTTTCTTTCTACAAGACTTTTTTTGTATACCTTGACAGTTGTATTTTGCTGCTCAAAATTCATCTGTGGTTTAAGGTAGTTCATCTTCATCACTTCATTCATCTGAGCTATTTTCACACCCCTCAAAGTGTCATCTCCCTGGATGACCACCATGCAAGGAATTATGAACATTGCATATATATTGATTATGACAAGGAAAGGGGGGAATACCTTTGTTTGCAGACTTTATTTGCTATTTGTTGTACTCACCGATACTAAGAATGGTTTCCTAAGTTAATTTATTGATAATTTTATTCATTTAAAATTGAAGGATGCGGACTTGGCCTCATGGTTAAGTTGCGCGCCCATGTAGCAGGCGGC
The DNA here is from genome assembly GCF_009762535.1 of Notolabrus celidotus. Taxonomy (NCBI): domain Eukaryota; kingdom Metazoa; phylum Chordata; class Actinopteri; order Labriformes; family Labridae; genus Notolabrus; species Notolabrus celidotus. Next base: position 16,683,135 of record NC_048273.1, on the reverse strand, counting down.
CGGGCTCAAATCCAGCCTGCGGCTCCTTTCCCCCATGTCACTCCCCAGCTCTCTCCCGCTTTCCTGCACTATCCACTGTCCTCTTCCCCTATCAATAAAGGTGTAAAAGCCCAAAAATATATCTTAAAAAAAAAAAAGATGAAAAAAAATGGAACACTATAAGATACTTTACATCTGTATAATTGAATCCCTTAAATGAACTGAGACTTCACATGAGGTTTTATGTGATTATTTCACTGTCAAAACTTTTTAGTTTTAGTAACCTCTGTCACATGTCAATAAGGCAAACAGTCATCTTGGACATGTAAGGGGAACACAAAGTCACAGGGCCTGTCACGTGACTGCACCAAGATGTTCTGGGTGTGTCACTCAGGCCCTTCATGAGTTAAAATAGAGGATAAAACTGTAAAGGTAATTTTCCAGAACATTAATAGAAGTTGTGACGCCTATGTCAGCTGATCATATTTGCTGTACTTCAGATGTAGAAGTTACAGCAGCATCACATGTCTACTTTCTCACATGTCTGTTGAAGAAGTAGTGCAATGGAGCATACAATTAATATTTCAAGTACAGAATAGATCCCTTCAACTTGATCTGAACATGTGAGTTAATATACTTTAGTCTCCAATGATAAAAAGTAGTTGGTAAGGAGTTTAGAACTCGCCTTTCAGAGCTATAGGAGAACTTGTATGTATATTAGGTTTATTTCCAAAGTGCCTAACCATCAGAAAAATCAGGTACTTTCAGAGTCCACTAACTCTTAAGTTCTACTGTTTTCTTCATGGCAGTCCAGGAAAGCGCAATTTTCACAGGATATGCCTAATCTGCACCAATTTTTATAATGCGCTCTGAAAACTCATCCATGTATACGTTTTTGGTCGTCTTTCTTCGCTTCACCTTTGTATTACCCAGCTAAATGCATGTTTCTGTTCCTCCTTTCCATCCCCAGTTTGTCTTCGCCAGCTCTTTCCCCTCTTCAGAAGTTTGATGAATTTGAGGAAAATGAACCATCTTCTCCTTCTCCTTTTTGGCCGGCAGCATGTATAAACTAACATTTTCCATCTTACTTTCACTATTCCCTCTCGATCTGCAGATTTCTGGCACAGAGAAGCATCTTGTATTTTCCAGGGGAGACCAGCTGGCTGCTGAGCATGCAGGCCCAGGCCTCCCACTTCCCCTTGTGCTCCTTCTCTCTCTGCTGCAGAGACATGGGCAACAGTTACACATGAAGAGAAAATGCCAATTTGAAATCCAATGAATGATATTGGTTTTAAAAGTCAGATGTCAGATGCTTCCTGTTTTTCCTGAGCCACTGTCTTAGTAGATATTGTCATTTTTTGAGAGGATCTAACTTGCAGGGGGAGAAACTTCAGGGACCTATGCACTTTCCTGCAAAATCCATTGATTTATTATCAACTCACTACATAATATTATCACAGAAGCAGACCACATTGGGGTAACTGAGAAAACAAGAGCGCTAAATGACACCTTTATATTGAACTACAACACCCTGGACACCTCACAGGGGGTGCTTAACTGTGTACTGAGCGCTGCTAATTTAGTAACACATCACACTGTGAATTATTGGTTTCACAAAAATGTAGTAAAAGTGTCACTCAGGAAAATATGTTGTTAGCTTTGAGCTGCCATCCCCAAACTGTGCAAATGCTGAGTAAGAGGTCTGAACCATATTTATAGAGCTTGCTGATGGGTTAAATACACAAATGGACACATTCGCTGAATCTCCTCCGCTCCATACGATAATACCTAACTCTGCAATCTAAATCTGGAAACTTAAGCACTATATAACAGCCTTATAAAGCTGTCCTGGGTTTAATCATGTCAGCACAGGAACATATCATCCTGGGCTGATGACATGGGTGGTCTGTGTGTGAGCCCATGAGTGCTGTACAGTATGTCACTGTATGGTCATGTGTCACTTTCTTAAGTAAACACACGACAGAAACAAAAACTCCACCTTTCCCGATTAATCGTTCATGAGCATTAATAAGTAGAGCCTGTATTCATCCTCGTTGCCATGACTATATGCTACGGCTCACTTTAAGGTGACATCATTCCAGCCTGAAACAGGACCTCTGGCTGTTTCCCAACAGAGGCCCTGTCACACTCTGCCTCCGGCGTCCTACCAGAGGTTTGTTTACCTCTCTGTGTCGCTCCTATTCCACAGCGGGACACTTTCCCCCCCCAACCATAAATCTGTAAAGTCCTGCATGACTTGCGGAATCAAGGGGGGGAACCACGTGAATCTCCATGCCACGGGGAGAGGAATGGTGTGTGTGTGTAAATATATAAAAATATAAATCTCTCACTGGGGTCACTGGTGGTGGTGAGGATGGCCTGCAGCCAGATAAGCTGCTTCTGCTCTCCTTCTCTCTCTCACCCTCTTGCTCTCCCAAAGCTGCCTGGAAGAAATGTGGCATTATCCAGACAGGGCCCCTGCAGCAGGGCCCCTGAGCACAGAAGTGCTGTCCAAGACAACATGCAGAGGCCAAGAGACTGGAGACTGGAAGCTGGAGAGGAGAGAGCTTTAGATACCTCCTCAGACTGTTTACGACCACCTCCACTACAGCCAAAAGCTGCTCCCGCACCTCTACACTCACTCACTGCTTCTTTCTTTCCAGCAGCTTGTTGCCAGTTCGAGTAAAAGGAGATTAAACTATATAGATCTCCAGAAAATGAAACAAGATTTGACAGAGCATGTGCATGGCTCCATCACTCCCGCCAAGGGTCTCCTTCTGCAGCTCAGACTGACTTTGAACTCCTTTCCTGAGTTACAGCATTTCACATGAAAGACATAACATAGAGTATTACAAAAATGACAGGGAGTAATAGGGTGTAATGGTTTTGAATATTTGCAGCAACCATTTACCAAGACTCACTGTTCTTCAAAAAATAAGGTAATACTTTGTCACGTTACTTTGATCCTCCAGATATGAGGATTAGAGCTTCATGCTAAATGCCAAACTACAACCAGAGTGAGATACGGCATCACATAAAACCTGATGTTATCATGTGTCTTAAAGAAAGGTTCCTTCCTTTTAATAACAAATCTTGTTTAAAACTAAAACACAGAGGTCAATTAAATGAACCAATAAATAGTGTCTGCAGAAAAGCTCTTGGTGGGCCAAAGAGTCACAGCTCAGCATTTGATAAACACCTTTTTGCCTGAAGAGATTTTGGTACCTGAGCTGTTCAGCAGAACAAAACCTGTCAGCGAACAAAGGAAACATGACAGTAAGGCAGTAGTTAACAAAGTGTGTGATATTTGCTGGATTTCTTTGTCAGAAATGTGTAGGGACGCTGCAGTGAACTGTGGTCTGTGGAAATTGAGATTACGGATTAGATTGTTGTGTCATCATTTTCACTTTGTCAGCAGCTAGCGCTTGACTGGATGACGACAGACCGGGATATTGCGAGCCCTGGAAATGAAATACTCTGACCCTAGTGATAATGTTCAGGATAAGATCAACATTTACAAATAATACAAAGAGGAGGGAATCATAACCAGATAATCTGAAATAAAACTCCTTCATAATGACATGGTTTCCATATTTACATAAGCCAGAGATCTTCTACATGCAACAGGATTGAAACAGTCAACACTATAATCCTGGAAAATGGAAATCAATCATAGTAGTGGTTGCAGAGTCATGCACAGGTCTGAACAAAGAATACACAGTCAGCTGTCTCAGACATTATGTAACAGTGTATGCAAAACTCCAGGATACAATAGTATGTAACACAGTGAGGTGGGACAATAGGTCTGCATTTCTTCTGGCTGCAGTTTTTTCTGCAACACTGGGTTCAATCTCCAATCAGTGCAGTTCAACTCAGCAATCTATGGCTAGTATCTAAATCATTGTTGTTGTCATCACTCTTACTGGCTCCTCGTCCTTGTCTATCAATGAAACAAAGTCAAATTGTTAAGGTGAAAAGTTAAAAATGCATCTTAATATATCTTTGGATGTATTCCAAAACATACAATTACAGGTTTTTAGACTTGAATAAAATAAAGTAAAATGAAACAAAATGCTCCAAATAAGTTATCTAAAAAAAGAATCGTGTCCCCAAAAATTTTCATTTGATATAAAACATGTCACGTTGGGGAAAACTGCTGAGCTGAGGAGGACCCATGTGCAGAAAATAAAGATTTAATAATAAAGAACAAAAAGGTACAAACTAACTTACTAAAATGTCCAAGAAACTGAATTCAAGAGAAAGCACCACAAACACTGGGATAAGGAAACACTACGAGCACAAGAGAGACTTACACACAGAATACAAGAAAGATGTACAATGATCCAACACAGGACAGGGGAAACAGAGAAACTGAATACACAGGGTAATAAACACAGGTGTGGAACACAGCTGACACAGGTGAAGCAAATCAGGTTAATCAAAAAAGGAAGGAAATGCACAAAGGGAAGGAAGTAAAGCTAAACTGGAAACACAGGGGATCAAGAACTACAAAATAAAACAGGAAACACAAGACAAGACTAAGAAACACAAAAAAATACAACAAGAGACATGGATCACTAAACACACAAGGGAGACGAAGGATAATTTATAACAGATTAAACACAGCTTTTATGTAAACGCTCCAACTGTGAATAATTGAGCTTTATTTTGAAGGATGATTCTCATTGTTGATGATGCACTCTTGATATTAATTGGAGCACAAATCTACCATGACAGCTCGGAATTTGAATTGTTAAAATATGTAGGATCAGTGGTAGCTGCTTAATGATATGCAATCACTTAGTCTAACTTTATAGACCTCAGTAAGTTTTCTAAACTGGGGTCATGGAATAATCCCCCAGCACACCAAGGTCAGAGCAGATATTCCATCTGATTTGAGTCTTGCGGGCTTAATTATAAAAAAGCATATTCATACCTCTTTACTCAGATTATACAAGGCCATGACACAGGCTGATGAAGCTGCATTAATATATGATAGTTTGTGTGTCTCTGTGTGTGTGTGTGTGTATGTATGTGTGTGCGTGTGTGTGTATGGTAATGACAGTGTGTGGAATATGAAAAGGGTTCATTAGTGTTCCTCTTTGCACATGCAGTACTTTTGGCGCTGCAGTAGGAAGACTAACTTCTGTCTATAATAGAGAAAAACAACAGAGACTAGCTGCTCATTTCTGGAGGCATTTTAATTACTAGAATACAGAGCCAAGCTAAAAATGTCTCAGCCGGCCTACAGCATGAGAAAGTAACAGAAGCTGCTCCCCATAACACCTCTGAATGTGTGCAGCAAAATCATTTTCGTGTCAAAAATAAGGCCCTTACACATGGTGCATTCAATAAAACTAAATCTTCCAACAATTTAACCTAATTTTGACTTGAAAGTGACTTTTGTAGAAAACTTTCCTCCAATTTTGTGCACATCTGAGTCTAATCTGTTCCAAATCTCCCTCCCCTCGCTCAGTTTATGTGTAAACAGAAGAAACAGCTTCATGCAGACCTCAGAGGATCTTAATGTAAATTGATACCATCAAAATCCTCCTGCTCCTCCTAGTTTTTCGATGAGTTGAAGTTTGTCCTCAGACACACAGGGTCAGAAGTCCCATCGGTCATGAGGCTGCAGTAATGTCTGTGTCAGGGACTTTCTCAGAGGTGGTTTCTCTCTTTTCGGGTGCTGAAAACTTGATGTAAACAGTTTCAGCTCAACGAAAGCCGCAAAATAACAAAGTTAAATTTAACACAGGCTGAAGAACAAGACAGGGCTTGTGTCTCTCATTTATCATCTCATAATCATGTAAACTGTTCTCCTCCATGTCTGTTTCAGGTTTACACCCCCTCACCATGATTCCCTGAGGTTTCTATGTTGCCTCTTTATTCTCTCTTCTTCTGTGTCAGCTTCTACAAGAACCTCATGGGCCAAGTCTGAGTCATGCCATGAAACAGATCAAACTACCTTCAATTTTACCATGATAAATGATTGAAGTATTAGATTATCTTATAACTGATAGACTTTCTTACAATTATGACGACTTAAAGAAAGAAAGTTATCTATCCCGAATTTGAGATTCTTCACAGGAGAATTATTCATTTTTTCTGGGCCTTTTATCCATTTACATTCATTCTTCACCTCGAATTCAGTTTGAAACAATACAGCCGCTGCCACAGGGACACTGACTGACCAAAGTGGGCCGAACGGTTGAGTTTAAAACTTCCAGAGTCGCCAACCGCAGCATCAAGAATACTGGCAACTGACTCATTTCTGTCATGCTTAACTGCCTCAGTGCGGAGGTTTTCCTAAGACCGCTTATTTCAAGAGCCACTTCCTACCAGGCTCTGTGTCATTCACAGAATTCAATAACGCTGGATGAACCATTCATGATTTCAAACAGTTTTTAAGGAATAATCTATTTATAGTGTTTTGTAGGAACTTTTGCTTTCAACTTGTGCTCAACAATGTATTTTCATTTGGATCAGTCAAGTTTTGAAGAAAGGATTGCAGATTGATGGATGTGTTGGATTAACTATTTTTGAGACAGTATCTTACTGTAATTTTTACAACCCCAGACAAACACACTGCTTAGCAAGCTGAGAAATGGTCTGGTTACCATAAAGAACATCTGTCATGATGTAACAAGGTACACTGGCTGATAGGCCTTAAGGATAATCTATTTAAACAACAGTATGCCATGTATCACTGGAAAAATTAATGACACAATCATGAACACACAAATTGTAATTCACCTTGAGGAAGTCAGATGGCTAAACACTCTTGTAAATAGAATACATCATTGCTGTCCATTCCCAGTTGTTTTGACACTACAGTAGAAAAAAACAGCCCCACATACACACAGCTTTCACAGCATGCAAGTGAGTAATCTTGTTCTAAATGAGGGATGACAGTGGTTTTCAGTACCGCTGCTAAAAAAACTCCCACAAATGTCCCCACCAGTCCAGTGTTTATTTTTGTGCAACGTTCCATTCTCTAACCAGCACACATCCAGGCTGCAGGAGAGGCTCCATTCAGCCCTCCTGAATCCACGGCACTTGGTTTTAATTATTCTCGTAACAAGAACATGTCTAATGCAAGAGAGAGAGTCATGCCATGAATCTATCACTTGCCTGAGTGTCTCAGGAGGTAAAACTATCAATCTTTTGCTCATTGCTGTGCAAGCGTACCCAAAAACATGTGCTCTTAACATTTTACATGTGAATCTGTCTCAAACTTCATCTTTCCTCTAACCCCCCACTATGTGATGGGTATTTTTCTCTGTGAAACACTGCCTGCAGGGATGATAGATTGAGCAGTGAAAAGAACTTCTCAAATGTATGACTTTAAAGGGCAAGTTCACCCAAATGCAGGCACTGTTCCTGGAAATGCTTTCCAGATTGATGAAGTTTCTTGAAGCTTTTAGATCCTCAAACTACATTTCTCCATTGCTGATAGAACCAAAGAGATAGGTAATGGGGAAAATATGTTGAAAATCGCCAAACTGAGCAGTTATCAGCTGTCTGAAAGCAGAAGATGACACATCTTCACGATAGACGAGGCATGAAATGATCAATTTTTGGATAAATCAATCTTAGATGAAGCCCTCCCTGGTTGTTATGGCATCAACTTTAAGTGTCCTGACCTTCTGACGCTGTGGGCTGTGGAGTTTTTATTATGAATCATTGCAGTGAAAAATTTAGGCAGTCAAGATAAACTTCCAAGATATATTTAAAACCTTGAAGCTGTTATTGAATGCGCTGTATTTACATATGCACAAAGCTTGTGGAAACTTCTGGAAAATGTCTGAGTGGGCTGCATGGATAAACACAGATGATTTTTTTAAACCCAATTTTACTCAGAATGTTTCCAGCCGGCCCTCTATAGTAGATACTAGTTCAGAACCAGAAGAGTGAAATGTATCTGAATGAACAAAAAACATCTGAGGTTGAAGAAGGACAATCATTTTTGTTATCAGACAAATACAGCTCAGATTTCTGCATTTGAAATTAATGCACAAGCTGTCTTTAAAGCACAGGTCTCCATTGCTTCATCTGCCATCATGATGTCAATGTACACTGTGGCCTACACAGAGTGCTTTTGATGTCATGTCCTGCCTTTCTAGTTTTCAACACATTTTCACGAGTACATATGTGAAAGAAGGAGTAGTTTATTACATTATAGTGACTACTTTACGCAGGGCACATGCCTTTCACAAGTATCAGTATCCAGTGTTGACAAATAAAGCTCATGATCAAGTGAAAAAAACTGCAGTATGAAACTGTATCTACTTGAGGCTGGCTTCAGATACCAAAGAATCCCCAGAAGAACTCATACTAAAAATACCTTGTTTTATTTTTGGACACCAGAACTGAATATGTTTACAGCCTGGTTGAAAAAACAGTGCTAGTGTCTATTAATTCTAATTTCTTCATTTGTGACAACTGAAGGGAAGTGCTTTTTATAAAAGCTTGTACGTTGTGTTTGTTTTAATGCTGAGAGTTTATGTATACTAAGGCATAATAAAGTGATTGGCTTATTTATCCCAAGTGGCAAGGCTATGACCTAAACTCCCTCTCACAGCCAGTTTCTTACTTAGCCAAGTGCTAGTTGGAGTCAGCATTTCCAATATGGCAACCAACATCCCATGGCTTCATAACACATCTCCAGAAACTAATGGGTGATGTCACAGAGAGCATGTCCATACCGTCTATGGTTTATTCACCATGTATCGAGTCCTGTAGACAAACTTAAAACCCTGTATCAACAATTTAGAGAGCCCAGAATAACTCCATCAAAACCTCAGTGACGTGTATGTGTCCATTAAAACAAAACAACATGACTTTATGTGGGTTATATCTTTATTTAAAATCATCTGGTGTCGAGCCTAATGACATAATCTATATACAAAAAAAGCTAAATGAATTATACCTACAAGTGGACATATAAACAGGAGATTGGACAACAAGTGCCTAGTTTAATGCACTATTTCAAAGAAGCATAATAACACATGGAGCCACATCACCAGCTGAGAACCTCTCGGTTTCCGTGACGCTGGAGGGGAATCAAACACCATGACGTTTCTACATCCTCATTTGGGCTGTTAGTCTGGCAGCAGTGCTGCACACATGATTTCGATGTAGGGGATCAGGGCAGAGGGCTCGCAAGGCACTTTACCACAACCAGTTCCAGCTGCTTCTTGTTGAAAATGTGTTTAAAATGTGTAGAGGTCCACAGGGACCAAGGTTCACCATAGGATACCCCATAACCCACCCTCTTAAATTACCCCACCTTGCTCCAGTCCCTGCTCAGCTTCAGGGCTTCACAATCACTACCAGGTGAGATTCTGTCCGTCTTCCCGTCTTACCCCCCTATCAGGTTTGCGGTCTGTCTGATGTGTTGTCAGTCCTCAGGGTCTGCACGTTGTACAAGAACTGTACGGGAGATCTTATTCGCAAATTAGCCCCATCTATCAGCGCAGGAAGGGAAAAAGGAACACAGATGGAACTTTGAAGTGGGAACGGAGCAGTGTTACAAACTTCAAAAACACAGCAAAGTTTGTAACTTGTTATCATTACAACAGCCCTTTAAAAGCCCTGCCAAGGCATCTGGCTTATGTTTGGACCTGGAATTTGATCCGTTTGTATGGCACCACTGTGAGAAGGCCCGGGCCAAAGCACACTGTACAGGTGAAATTAAAATGAACTGTACCTACACGTGATAAAAAAAAAAACCATACAAGCATATTTATATACATCCTTCACGGGACATGAAACATTTCTTATAGCACTAGTATATACAGTACTTGTGGCTCATAGTGGCAAGCAGGGGTGATTGCACAAAAACCATAACAGCGCTCCAACTTTAAAAGAGTAAATAAAGAACTTCTTCTTTTTAAAATAAATTAAACACCATTTTCAAAATGGTAGTCGTATCCTTCTTTGATTAGTATTATTTTAGGGAAAAAAAAGATTAAAAAAAGATGGAGGCCATATTTCTTAATATTTGATTGGCAATATAGTAGTGGTATGACTCACAGACTCCAGCAGAGGATAAAGCAATCTGCACCAATGGTTTCTACCTCTGCAGTCCTTTGAACACAGGGGGAAACCTCATTAAAAAAAAATCCACATTTAAATGCATACATTTCAGAACAGCATCACAACACTAGACGCTGAATAAGACTAGCCGGCACTGTCAAAAGGTATGATACGATTTAGTTATACAACATGACACTTGGGAGATACCTGTAAGAGTGACAGCTGGGCGTAAAAATCCACTGGTAGTGAATGAGAGTTGATTTAAATAGTGTGAGTAACCAGGCTAGACAAGCCTGTATAGTCACTTTTAAAAACATGACATTGTTTGTCAGAGGAAATTCTCAGACCTGTTTGTGTGGCAGGCAGAAACAATTTGTCATGTAATACAGGATAACACGTGAATGATGCTTCTAGTTTGGCTCATGGTGAAGTCAATAAACAGCACATCTCCTTTCAAAGCAGCTTTGGGGTGGCCTGAAGCTGGCATATTTAGTTTGGGAGCCAACATGATGACATTACAAGTGGAGGAAATTCCACCTCATCCTCTGTGATCTGGTTGCCATTTCAATTTAAGATTTCTTACTTGCAACACTCGTCTAGTTGGAGCCAAGTGAAGCTTATCCAAACTGTGCCTTTACTCTTACCTATAAACATTTGTGTCTCTCTTCCTCTAAATTGTCTAAATATAGAAACTATAAAACATACATTAACATTATTAAATCTCCATAAAAATCAGAGAACTCCTGATGATTTAAATAGTTGCTAGTATTGCCATCTCACTTAAAATGAACACCCAGTTCTAGATTTCCCATTTCTTTCTCAGCACTGTTTGCAAGCTAACACAAGAGTCATTGGACTTCTCCAAACCAAAACAATAGAATGTATTCTGCTAAAGACTGTGTTGACCGGAGGGATCTTTGCCTTGTTCTCGGTGAGTTCAATTTTGCACATTTTTGCACATTTTGTACAGTTGCTGAAAAGGCTAACTAATCTGCAATGGCCATAATTAATGAATTTTGTTTGGAGACATTACAAATTCACAAACGAAGCAACCTCATAAATGAAGTCCAAATCAAAAGCAATGGCAAAAGAGAAAAATGGACACAAAAAGACCAACCAACAGCCTGATCAGCTAACATGCTGCAACCCACACCCATAAAACATCAAACAAAAACACTGCAAAATAACATTACAAAAGAAGTACTCAAAGCTTCCGGCCACACTTGGTGGAATTTTTTGTTACCATCGAGAGCGTGAGTAAGACAAGGTGGCAAACTTATAAAAAAAACAAACACCACTTTTATTGACAAACTGTCACTAATGGACAGCTAGCTATGTAGCTAGAAGTACTATTAAGGCGTTTTTCAACCGCAGGAACTCTACCCCGGAACTAGGGACTTTACCCTTGAACTACATGCGTTTCGACCGGAGGAACCAGGGTCTAAATTTAGTTCAGGGGTATATAATCTCCCCCCTGAAAAGCCCCTGCTTGGGTATTTTTCAAAGGTCCTGTTACTTTCAGTTGAATGTAACGGTTTTTGTTTACACAGTTGTTGAAACACAGGAAGTTCCTGAGAATGCATACTAGTTTAGTTTTTTATCAAGAGTTCAAAATATTATTCAATATCGTTCTCCATACGTCAGGGGCCTGATTTGCACAATCTACCCGGGACTTCAGCTCGCGGTCGAAACGCAGACAACAATGGGGGCACAGGAACCTTTTAGTTCCGAGGAAAGTAGTTCTGGGGGCTAAAAGACCCCGGAACTCTTGGTCAAAATGCAACTTTAGCTGACACCGTCGCTGTAAGGCTCTAAACAGAGTGTGTGTTAGCCCAGTTAGTCCTACGGCTACTATTATTTTAACGTTACTCCCTGTCAACTACGAACCACTCCCATCTGAACAATAAATCTGTTCCAGTTTAAAAAAAACTTTAATGGGAAAAATAGCTCACTCCACTAACAAAATGTTCGAATATGCGTCAGGAGGCCTGGAGCACTTTTATTAACATGTCTCAATTTTTTGCATTTTTCTTTTAAATGTTTTTTTTAATTTGTGTTTGCATCATCTGTGTATTCGTTAATAAGGTTGTTTTGGTTGTAGCACTTTTTGTGAATGAGTTTCTGTTGTTACGCTTGTTTTGGACTGAGGCATGCGTCTATGACTTTGCATTGTTCCTGAATCTCCAGCACGTATCTCTAAATGAAGATCATTAAGGTCACTGCAGATTGGTTAGTCTTGTTGGCCACTATATTTTGGTATCAAAAAGGAGCAGGATATCAAACTCGGGCCCTAAATGCACAATTTCATCTTCACCAGCTGAGAGGGTTCATTTCGGCTTCACTTTTGTGCAACCGGAGGAGGTGGGGACATGTCATCCATAATTATAGACAGTCAATGCTACAAACAAAGTGTAGGAAACAGCTTGTATACTCACTGGAAAACAGAGCGGAAAATTAACAATTGCCAAATAAAAAAAGTGAAGCATGTATCAATGCAAAGAAAGCACATTTTTCTTTGGGGGTGGTGGCGGCATAAAGGCACATAGAGACAAGTATTGCATTTGTCAGTTGGCAGGACATGACTCATATAGAGAATCACATGTTCCTCTGTTTCTGCTGCATGTAGCTTGTCCACTAACATACATCAGCCACAAGCACTTAGTGTATCTCAATCTGTCAAAGCTTTGTTGCTGTGGGTTCAGAGTCTTTCATTTAATGCAGCTTTAAGTACGTACACTTCAACATCAACAATGATGTCTTAGAAATAATATGCTCCTCTCTCTCTTACAGGAGAAAAGGAGGTCATTTTGGTGTCTCTAAGAGGGGGCTCCAGCCCCTTGTGATGGAATTCATACCCATCTAGTCAGTCCAGTGGTTGGGAAATAGGGGTATGGTGTGAGTGGTTGATGCAGGGGGAGGGAATTGGGAGCTTTGAGACTACAAGCTGCAGACCAAATCCTAGTTTAACTCCTTTCAACAAATATACTAAGCCTGGAAGCAGAACTAATAAAAACGCTATTAAAATGAACTTCTCACTTAACATCAGGAGCCTGCAGCCAAGTCAGGAAAGCAGATGACTACTGTTGACTTCAAAATGAAGCTTTAGGCCCAGAGTTGGGACCCTTTCACACAGGTTTAGGGTCTGCAGCCTGCAACCTTTGTTCCCCCAGTGATGAGCCCGATCAAACTGGGCCTGGATTGTGGTGATAGTTGTAATGGTTGCCATGGTCAGAGTCTGCTATTTGTAGGCTGGGTTTCCTCTCCGGCTCTTCGCTATCAGCTGTCTCTTTCCTGGTGCAACGTGGAGGACGCTTCTTGAAGAAGTCTGACACATAACGCACCTGCAGAGGAGAGGAGGAAAAAGGAAATGAAAAGGGTTAAGTTTGGTCACTTGAGAAAAAAAAATGTTCCCATAGAGTTGGAGTATTTGCATGTACGGAATACAGAGGAGGTAAGGGCCGGGTTGGAAACTGTGATTACATGTGTCTGGACAGGTTTGTGCACAGCTGGTGAGTGACACACTCACACACATCTAAGGGGAACACACAGAGAGCAGGCACAACCCCTGTAGGCCGTAAAACACTATGCCCAGGAGGGTCTCTAATTGCACACAGCACGGTGAAGGCCAAAGGCGTGGGCTCACTTCCCAATTAATCATGCATGCACACACATGCTCACACAAACACATAGACACACTCTACGGCTCCAGAATTTGCCAGAATTTCCACAAGGCAGTGCTGACAGTGGCCCACTCAAAACAGGGAAGTGGCCAAATAATAAAGGAGCCCAGCTGGATGAAGTGAAGAGAATAGACTTATAGCTTGAGAGAGTGCCAGTGTGAGTGTGTGGGTTTGTATCCAGTCACACTTTTCTGCCTTCACACTTAACTCTCCTCATTTTTCCTTTTTATGTGTTTTTTTTCCCCGCAAGACTGACTGCAAGACTGACTGAAAAAAGCTGACATATGGATTCTTCTGCAGCTATATGGCTTCAAATAAAGTATCACTGACAGAAAGATTTCCATTAAATATCATTCTTACAATCTAGACAGTTCCACCCATGTTTGGTTTTCATGAGGCATAAAACCACAGGGGCAAGACTCAAAGCTAAGATGTCATCAGGTCAGGCTGGAGCTACTTCACAGAAAATAAAATGTCAAAAATACAAAAAAGTTCTTTGTATGCAAGATCTCGGGACAAGTATGAAGTTTAAAGTTTCAGCCAATAGCAATATTGTATTTTTGGTTTGAAATCCCGAATTTGATTTAAATTACCAAAATGTGTTGTCTGTTGACTGTGTGAGAAGCTTGGTAACTTGTTTCCAAGTCACATCAAACAGAAATAATGACTGTCATAAATAATGGAATTATCATGTCTGAAGCATAGACTGTAAAAAATATGGACGTAGGATCCGTGACGTCACCCATCTGTTTCTGAAGAGCTGTTTTGAGACCAATCGTCTGCGGCAGCCAAATTGCTTCTGTCAAGCCAGTGTGACGTAAAGAGGCGGGCTTTGAGCCTCCTAGCCAACAGCTGCAGTGTTCCCACAGGCAGCTGTGCCTCTCATTGGAAGACTGGTAATCTCAATATCTTCGAAATTGCCGAATTAGAAAAAAATTCACCCCCCTCACAGTGAGAGGACGTCGAGAAATTAGCTATTCAGACTACACTCATCTTTTGTACCAGGCTGTAAACATGTTTATTAACGCTGCAAAGATCGTCTTTTCCCCATTCATGTGTATGTGACTTCCGATACTTCCGGAGCCAGCCTCAAGCGGATCCTCGATGAACTGCTGCTTTTAACACTTCAGCATTGACTCATATTTTTAGACCGGAGGTTGCCGCTTGGTCTGAAGTGAGGGTACTTAAATGTTACAATGTTGCCCTTGAAAGAGGTTGTCTGGGAGACTCACATTGAGTACAGCAACAAGTGCTCCCTGCAGCAGCCCCATCAGCACGTCGCTCCAGTGATGCTTGTAATCAGAGACTCGGGTGTAACCCACATACACCGCAAAGGCCACCAGGAAGAACTGGATGGTGGGTCGGAGAAGTCTGGCCCACTTGGCCGCTAGTCTGGCCTGCACGTACAGCTGGAGGAGGACACAGTCAGAGAACAATAGGTGTTAGGGTAAGGAAAGAAAAAGCAGATAAAAAGAAAATGTAACAAGTCAGGGTAAATATCTTTGGTATTTTTTGAGCTTATAAAAATCTTGTAAAAGCAGAGTCGTATGCTCAATAAGCAGTGTAAAAGCACAGCAGTTAAGGTCCTAAAGAAGATTTTAACTTACAATGTTACAATGTTACAATGTCATTTAGCAGACGCTTTTATCCAAAGCGACGTACATACGAGAACAAGAACAACACAAGCAAAGATCTAGACAAGAGGAAACAAGATCAGTACGAGTAACAAAGTGCTACAAGTCCATTTGGATGCAGGTACTGCCAAGCAGTGTAAAGGCTATGCACAAAAACTTGTTAAGAAACACTGAAGTTAACATTCATACCTTTAATGGCCTACAAATACAAGTTAGACTATCAGTGATCTCTAACAGTTACTCTATGGGGCGCCGTTTGTAAAGTTCTGCACACTATGCACACAAAATAACAGCAACAATTTTCTACATTTAGCTCCAAAACTTCATAAAACATATTGGGAATTTTTAAATGTCACTTTATTATCACTTTTAAAGCAATATTTGTGATCTTCTTCACATTTAAGTTTGTTGTGAAAAATATATCTAAGTTACAATCATTGTTAAATCCAAATGCTAAATCTAAATCTAAATGTTAAATGTTAAATCTAAAAGTTAAATCTAAAATTTTAATCTAAATCTAAATCTAAATGTTAAATATGAATATACATTTTAAATGTTAAATATTGATGTTGATTGTTAAGTCTAAATGTTAAATGTTGCTCTGTGATCCTAAATATTTAGCTAAAATTCAAATTCAAGCTGCCGCCTAGTGGAAATACCAAAACAAAAAAAGCTTCATAAAGCGATACAGACTTAGTGATAGTAACTTAACTTGTCTGTATCATATACTGGGTCAGTACTGTCTCTGAGCATTGTGAAATATCTTAATGGTATAAATGGGGAGAATTGTTGCTGATATTTTCAGTGTGCACAACTTTACAAACGGTGCCCCATAATTCTGACTGTCAAAATTCTCTAGAGTCATACTTCACTATTAGGATAACAGCAAGACAAAATAAGCAAAGGGATGAGAGGTACCGCTTTGTCCACAGAGGAAGCCAAAGTCAACACAAACACAGGAGCTTTAAACAGACAGGAGATATTCTGTACTCTTAGCTGTCAGGGTGTAATTATCTCACTTCATCCAATGAGACAAAAAAGTGCATTCATTTACATGGATTTGTGTCTGGTATGCCTCAAATTGTACTTCTATAAAAAGGTGTTGAGTATGACTCTAATTTATGTTCTCCATGGACTGAAACCCCCTTTTTACTGGAAAAGAGCACCTGCCAAAAATTATGAACCTGGCAAAAGAACTGACTACTCAGAGCTTCTGCTGGGCTGCTGTTGAAGGTGCAAAAATTGGCATCGCACCACAAATCCCCCCCCCTGGTCACACTCTGCACTCACCACTACAGGACACAGGCTGGATATCACAGCTTAGCTCTGTTTGTTTGCACTACTTTCCTGGAGAAGTGGATGCAAGCTTGAAATATTCTGTCATTTCTTTAAAAATGTTCCTTGAACTGAACAATGTTAATAGTTTGGCCTCGTGAGGCTCGCTGTCTTTCACCGGTGCCTGGCTTTTAACAAAGAGACGAGGCCAAGGGTAATGAACTGAATGTGCCTGGAAGACAGAACACAGCACATGCTTTCGCCTTAATCATTGCTGGGAAAAAGGCAGGAGAGGCTTCCAGATCACTTCTCTCAGTGTACACATTCTCCCTCTGAGATCTTTCCTTTTATGTCCACAGGCACAAACTGTCTCTACGGGCTCTCTCTCCTTCACAACAATTAGCCCTTGAGTACAGATCGAAATGTATCCTTTTCCGTATCAAACATCTGGAGGCTGTTATGCCCAATTCACACTGATTTACTTGCAGAGACATTGCATCGAGTTAAGTTCATGTTTACTGTACTAAGAGATGCATGTGGACATTGAGTTTTGTGCCATACTTACTGCTAGGAAAAGCATGCAGTACATCCCGAAAGAGGAGTGACCAGAATAGAAGGACAACCTGGAAAAGAAGGAGAACAAAAGGTATTGCATCAAGCAGGGAATCTTTAACTTTGCGTCTTTTTGGCACCATTATTGTGAAAAATGTGGCAAAACTTGATTCCACAACTGTAAAGATAAGCACCAGCACATTAAAATGAGTGTGAAAGCATTAGTTTTAACAAAGTTTCCACTCCAAGCAAAATGATTTAAGTGTAAGCTAGGATATTCCCATCTTACCTGGACTCTGTGACGTCCTGAGGCCTCCCTGTGCAGTTGATCACCTGCATATATCCCGTGCAGACCTTGGGGGCACACACGGCCATGAAGTTTGGTCTTGGGCGGCCGATAGTGAACTTAGCAAGGTCTGTAAGTGACTGACTAACAGCTCCTCCAAACACAAAGGTGCCCACTACTTTGTAGAGAGCAGCTAAGTACTGGTTGAAGTCAGAATTGGAGTAAACCCTTTTGCTGTAGACCAGATAAGCCTCTCCAGAGCAGATCTAAAGAAATAGGGAAACAGTGGAAAGAGTTTTTTTTTTAAGGTTGTGCTACATTTTCTAAATTTTTCGCATCATTACAATTAAATTACTTTTCCTTGTTATACTTCAACACTTTGCCCAATTCCTTCAGGCCATATGGTAATGGAGCAAACAGCATAGGATGTTGTAAAATGACTTAAGTTCAGTGAACTTTCCATGATTTTTGGCTTTACTGGGATGAGAGCTCTCTGTAAGACTTACAATGATGACAGTGCAGGAGATGGTGACCGCTGCCAGCATGACGTGTGTGATGGTGTCTGGTTTAAGAGGGTACATGATGCTCTCATCATCACAATAAACCCCTCTTTGGTAAGGCTTAAACACGATGGTCATGATGAGGAAGGGCAGAGCCGCTGCAGGGAGAAACAAACCAGAAGGACAACAGTTTAATGAGATGGAGTGGATTACTTTTCTATATTTGGAGAAGTTGTGTTTTCCCTAGAATAAGTTGGAAGACTGGGATGTAAGAATACAGTTGACCCAAGCTAATGAAGGCCCTTATATAGGAGAAAAAAAAGTTTTAGAATAACATGTTTGTCTCAGTCTCTTCAGGTTTTCAGACATTACATCATTCCAAAACAAGGAAGTAAAATGTTTCTCCAAGGACAGCTAAATTGTTTCCCCTCTCTCTCTCTCTCTCTCTCTCTCTCTCTCTCTCTCTATCACACTCACACACACACACACACACACACACACACACACACACACACACACACACACACACACACACACACACACACACACACACACACACACACACACACACACACTCTCTCTCTCTGGACCCGAGCTTTAAATCACAATGATGAAAACAACCCACAGGGAGAAAAAATACATCCAGTTGTTAAATGTCAGGGTGGAAACGCACAGCAAGGAGTTACCAAAATAAACAGGGCAAAAAAGCACCTCTGTGCACAGCAATGTGGGCATGTGTAAAAATCACACATCGCCAAGAGACATCAGAGTGCATAAACACATACAAGACTGTGCACAAATTACTGCAAACACCACACACACACACACACACACACACACACACAAACACCACACACACACACACACAGACACACAACGTTTGAATGATGTGGCTGTGTGCAAAAAAGAAGAGCAAAAATAACTGCCCAAGGCTCCTGTGTGCAAGAGTGATGTCCGTGAAATGTTTGAAAACATCCACTCCAAAAATATTCACTCACTCTCTTCCTCTC
This sequence comes from Notolabrus celidotus, assembly GCF_009762535.1. Taxonomy (NCBI): domain Eukaryota; kingdom Metazoa; phylum Chordata; class Actinopteri; order Labriformes; family Labridae; genus Notolabrus; species Notolabrus celidotus. The sequence goes on along the minus strand of NC_048273.1, from coordinate 16,664,181 downwards.
TTTACTCGTCTTTGCACGTACACACTCACTTCACTGTGTTTTATGGATGTAAAATGCATAAATGACGAGTAAAACTTTGAGTTTTAAGACATTTTCTTTAAAAGTTGTTGAAATAGAGTCTGAGATGAAAACATTTTGCAGATCCTACTCTTCATCCTTGAATTTGAAGGCTAAGATAAGAACAGCGAGTATATTCAAGAGAGAATGAGAGCAACAAAGCATAAGACTATGCTGCAAATATTTTATTTTCATCTACACTGAAAGCTTTTCACCAACTGTATTGATTAGAATTGACTATAATCACTAACCTCACGGCACATTTTTGAGTCTGCAATTGTGAAAGCTTCATGTTCGAAATATTGTGAAGGAAGACAGTTTATTATAGTAAAAAAAAAAACCCACCTTACTCAATTAGTCTGTTTTCCTGGATTTCTCCACTTTTCACTGTAAACTGACCACTTTGTGTGTCAAAAGTGTAACATAAAAAGTCATGCTAAAACATCCACTGTGTTCCCTTGTGATGTGTACTTGTCATGCTTTGTGACATTTGTGACTAGGTTAATGTTTAATCAATGCTTGAAAATAATCACGAGTTGCAGCCCTAGTGAGGAATGTACTCTCCACCCTGATTATCCACCGCCCCCACCGTCCATAACAGGCAGACAATCTTGGGGCCACTATGGAAATGCTGTACAGCCACATTCTAAATACAAGAAAAACAGTGCACACTCTTGAAAAGTGCTCTCACCAATAGTATTACATTCCTGTGTAAATGAGCAGTTCACCCCTCCCATTCTTTTCAGAAAATGTCTGCAGCTGACATAATTCCAGGAGGACTTCCAGCAAGACTGACTGATGAAGACTGAGACTGAAGGAAAATATACAACTGGAATGTGGATCAGGATTCAGCCTCAGAAATTGGACAACCCTTATGATGAACATAGAGCAACAGTTTACTGTAAATGGTTCAATACAACAAATCATGAAAACACAATTTATGAATTTTTGTAATGCTGTGATTCAAAATAACCAACAGTACATAATGCCACCGGTTTAATGACACGCAGTCTGAGTCTTGTTTGTCTGTCATCACACAATTGGAGGTGACTTGGTATGAGTACAGACATTGTTTAACGACATGCCAACTGCACACATGCCAGTTACAGACACCATGAAGACAAAGAGTCACATTGGCTTGGTAAAGAAGAGCAGCAGCAAAATAGAAGCTTTGTGTTGAGAGAATAATAAACAATAGAGCTCTATAAGATAATCACATCACTGCACGCAGACTCATGGTAACCTGACCTTGGAGGATATGCATTGAGGACAAATGGAAGGAAAAAATCACAACCAGAGATAACACTGTTATCATATTTGAAAAGCTAAGATGTTCATAATATCTGAAAAAGGAAGGAATCGCACCTCCTCACTGAAATTTTTCAACATAGGATGTTTGATAAAAAATGCGCCAATCTTATCTCTTTAAGTGTTTTCCCAACACATTCCTAGCAGGGTTTGACAAAATAGCAAGATTAAACAACCAGAATGTTAACAGCTGTGGTGGGTGAATGTGTGACCTTTTTTATTGTAAGGCTAAGATGGTGCTGGCTGTCTCGTCGTACAAAAAGTGAGTGATTCAAAACATGCTTTTTGTTGCCTTCAGTGCCAGGCTAGCTGTTTTCCTCCTTCAGTATATAGGCCTTTTTCAAGTCAAGCTAACCCCATGACTTGGCTGCAGTTACACAGTTACAGTTCTCAAGCCTACAGACATGCGTGTGAAATACATGTTCTCATGTAATTTTCCACCAGATAATGAATTTTTTACCATTAGAGCCTGGCTAGTTGTTTTCTACTGTCCCAAATCGTTATGTTCAGCTAAGCTAACAGGCTGCTCAACAGCAATAATTAGGCCTAATGGAACAGGAGCTGTTCCAATCTTCTCATGTAACTCTCCAGCAGAAAGTTATCATTGTTCCCTTAAAACAGAGCCAGCCTAGCTGATTCCTCTGGTCCTAACAAATAAGCCTTTGCAAGATGTGAATTTTCTTTCAATAAAACTAAGCAAAGCTGTCTGTCTCTGGTCTGTTTTCTGTCTTCATGCTCAGCTAAGCTAAATGACTCAGTGAGGAAAGTAGCTATTGGCTGTCCTAAAAGTCGCTAGAAGTCGCTAAATGACTTCATCACTTAATTTGCATAATTTAAATTATAACGGACGCTGTAGGAGAGACGTGTAACGTTGAGGGGGAGACAAAAAGAGATTAAAAAACACCCTAAATATGTTTATAACTACACTTAGGAGCCTACAACAAATCAAAGTAAAACATGACATTTTTCAACCATAACATTTTCTACATTTTTATTGTATATAATCTACATTAACGATATAAATGGACCAAAAAGAGACAGTAGGCGGGATCAGCCAGCGGTGTCTTCGTACATGCGTGATACGTTTGCAGTCTGAATGCTGAGGGATGAACGCTGCCTGCTCTGAATGCAGCCTAGGAGGGACTTACAGCAGCATTCACTGCTCGTTGAGAACGATACATGCTTTCACATCAGTCTCAAAAAATCTTCATTTAAAACCAGAAAAAGTCACTAGATTTGCCGCTTTTTTGAAAAAGCGTCGCTAGAGGGGTCTGGAAACTCTCTAAATATAGCGACAAAGTCGCTAAGTTGGCAACACTACATGAAAGTGGCATCAATCTTCTCATCAAACATCCCAGCCAAACAGTGATAGCTGTTTTCCCCTCTTTTCAGTCTTTATGCTAAGCTTAGCTGAACTAACTGAACGCTTGCTTTAGCATTGCATTCTGAAATGACAGTGATATCAAATCTCTTATCCTACTCTCAGCCAGAAGGGAAACATTGTAACTTTTAAACAGAGTTAGACAAGCTGTTCCCCCTCTTTCCAGTACTCATGCCCAGTTAGGCTAACTGGCTTCTGGCTCCTGTTAAATCTTTCCTCTGTTTTAAGTCGTTGTGCTAAGTAAAGTAAACTTGCTGCTAGCTGTATACAGTAGCTACATATTCAACATCAAGACATAAGATTATTGTCAATATTCTCATGTAGCTCACTGCCAAAATGTCTATTTTGCCTTTAAGCAGAGCAAAGCTAACTGTTTCTCTGTTTCCAGGTTTAATGCTAAGACGAGCTAACTGGTTGCAGCTCCATCTTTAACAGACATTTGAGATTAGTATAAATCTGTAGCTCTCTGCTTCACAGTGAATTTTGGAACCTTTGAACAGAGTTCAGCTATGTTTTCTCTTTTCTGCCTTTATGCAAAGCAAAGCTCTCTAGCTGCTGGCTCTTGTTTCATATTTTTTTAGAAGAGACATGAAAGTGAATTAGCCACAAAGTGAATTGTGTTTTAACAGAGACCCTTTAAAAACCAACATGGTAACTATGAATAATAAATTCAGCGACTATAGACCACAACCTGTCCAGTTCCTGTATTCCTCCTTCACCCCCTTGACTACACAACCTGTCTGTGTTAGCAGCAGCTGGACAACACCTGTCCCTGTATGACAACTTCCCACCAAAGACCAAACACCAGACGTCTGTTGGCTCCCTGTTTATACATTTTCCAGCCGTGTGGTAGTCTTAATCCTCATAGCTTCCTCTTAGCACCACCAAAATCCTGTTTGTCACAACAACACAATATGGGGTCTATTTAACTAACATCCTGTCTCAGGAGAGTTCCAATAATATAGATTAACTGATGTGGCTTCTCTGTCGTACATCTGTATCCTGCATCCTGCTTCCAGCTGTTAAGAAACTAAGCAGAAAGCTCAGAAAATATATGCCTAGAGTTGGTATTTCCTAAGCGGAAGAAGATGGATGGATAGATGGATTAATGGATGGATGGATGGATGGATGGGGTTGGCCTTTCCATCTCAGCCTCACTGCAGCGTTATTGGACCTCAATCAAACAGAAACTGGATACAGTGTCATTACAGGAGTTATTATTTGACTGCTGACTCAAAGGTTCAGATGTATTACAAAGAGGGGAAAAAGTCAGCCAATAGCTTGGTTTAAAAAAACATTTGATCAATGTGAAAAAACAAAGAGAGAAAATTGCATGGAAATTCTCAATGCTTGGAGAAGTTTCTTTCACTGGCCACCCTGATGCTGATTATTTTCAAAATATTAGTTTAAACCTTACAAAAGCCAGTATATACAGAAGTAACATTTACACAGCAAGTCAAAAACCTTTGAACAATATTTTAAAGCATAATACTATCAGGGTGTTTGCATTACCAGAAATGAAATCATGGTTCATCTGGGGCTTAGGTGGGTTTGGATCCATTGCTTTTGGGAGATGCTAGAAACAAGAAAACTGTTCCCAATTAAAATATTGCATCAGTCAATGAGAAATGTGTGTAATGCTATATGGATTGTTTGCACTGAGCACAGATGCAGACTAGAACTGCAAACAAATGAAAAGGAAAGACTTGTTTGACTGGAAATAATATTATATCTACATAACAGCAGGTTATAAGGTTTGTGACAGACTGTGGCCAGTGAAAGTCAGGGGAAATGTTAATATTCTTAATACAGTGATGGTGAATGTCAGTTCAAAGTGGAATAAAGACATAATTATTTCTGTATTTGAGTCACTTTAGTTACTTCAAACATTTTATGGAGCTTTTAACACTTACCAGAGCAAGGCCATTAATCAAAGCCCAGTGAGAGAAAATGGAGTGAAAAACTTCAAAGAAAAGAGCCAGCAGCTCATGAAATACTCTAGTTTCTTACACCTTGAAAGTTCAGGAAAGCCTAAATAACTTTTGAATGTATATAAAATTATCAAACCTTGAGTGTCACTTGTATGTGTTCATTTACCGTTAAAAAAAATAATAGTCTGAAGACTTTTTTTGTGTGCTTATTTAATCTGCCTCACTAAGGTTGAATAAACTTGGATTTTGCCAGTTCATACAGTTCATGGACCGAGTGAAGTCAGGGCACCTGGTGTTAAAATACCCTCTGTTGGCTTGTAAAAATCTGTATATTTTTCTTTTCTGGATTAATGAATTCAGCTGACTTTAGCTTAACAGACAATTTTACAAGTTTGGATGTGAATAAAAGCACACAAATAAAGTGACGTAAAGAGTCTGGTCTGCTCTCAGGGGCAGAATAAATGGTACATCCTGAGTTGTGTGGATGTGTCACGTAAGCAGCGCCTCTGTGGATAATATCTGCCAGAAACAAACAAGCCTCTCTCTTGAGGAGCAGACACATGCATACGTCCACAGCTTACGGGCAAAAAATAGACCCATGGGTAGACAAAATAGGTCTCCAGGATACCACGAGACAACCCAACAACCCAAACTGACACTGCATCCAGATCTGCCTTCACTTAGAGACCAAGCAGAGTCTATGAGTTAAGCTAAACCCAGACATCTAGGGCAACTTTTTCTAGGGAGGAAACTCCCCCAAAAACTTAAACATGAAGGGAAGTTAAAGGGGGAGTGGAGGATTTCACTCAGGATACAGTAAAACCTTCCTTTTAGACACCTGATTCTGCAGACAGAGGGAGGAAAATGCTGCCAATTTGGAATGTAGCCAGGAAGCTAATCTGCAGCTGCCAGTCAGAAGTCTCCTGCATGAGCCTCTTTAATGGGATCCTTTTTGAAGTAACAGGATGCAGGACTTGGGCTTTCCTGTCTCACATACAAAAAAGGGTTTATTTTAGAAGCAAGGAATCCATTTTTGGAGGGCTAAGTCTTCTTATTTACCTGGCTGCAAATGAGCATTTTTAGCAATAGCACCCCGTTAACTCCCTTTTCTGAGACAGCATTAAAAAGTTGAGTAATAAACAATGGAAGTGTGTCAAAGGAGTCTGGGAAGAAATTACAGTCAAGGAACGTAACGGAAGACTTTAGCATTAAGTGACAAACAAAGATGTCAGTGTAAGAAGACATTTTCACTCTTCTTTCCTTCCTGCCGCCACAGATGATTCACATCCCCCATTCTGGTTTTCCCCCTCTTATTCAAAGTCATTCATTCTTCTCTCTGAAAGTCCATCTTTATGTCAGTCATTCTCTTGAAGGCAGCATCCTCCCACACACTTCTCCTTCTGTTGTAAATATAGAGGCCTCAATGGGATGCTGCTTTTTTTAGCTGGCAGATGTGCAATTACACCAAAGCATCTGGACCACAATCGCACTCTGGGGCTCAGACTCCAGGCTAGTCGCGACCTCTCTCTGTCTAGTTGGTGTCTTCACATTTCTGTCCTGATTTCTGACCTTTTAAAAAAAAAAACGACTGCCACAATCACCTGGAAGTTGTTGCAATGGTTTTATAGTTCTTCAGACCTGCTTGCTCTGGTTTCTCTGACATAACCTGCTGCACCTGCAGGACCATGTGGAGGGACAATTATTCTCCTCAAGTTGAAAAACATTCAGTCTGGGTTTTAAGTATGCATATTTTCAAGGCTTGTTGTGTGTGTGTGTGTGTCATGTGTGAGGGGTGTGTGGGGTGTTCTCATGCCCCCAGGCTGCCCTGTTTGGTCTCAGAGTTTCCTTCAGGGTCACAGCTGCAAAGTTCACTCCATCAAATTTTTTCCACTTTCCATTCTTGTTTTTCTAGTCAGTAAGTGTGTCTTTTTCTCCCTTTTGCTGTTCATCTTTCCTGGTTTATCTCACATTAACACCATTGCATGCTTTTTTATTGTTCAGCCCTGTGCCATTGTTCACATCTCTGACTCTTGGCCCTTTCCACTTTGGACAATGACAGTGACAAGCATTTAAGCTGCAGCCTATGTCTCCCCTTTTTTCTTCCCTCCGCCCTTTTGTTTCTTCCTTCCAATACAAACAGGCTTTGTTGAAATGACAACAGCAAGAAAACCCATAGCACCAAAGCTCTTCAACATAGGTGATGTTACAGACCTTTCAAAGGTGGCTTGTGGTAAAAAAAACAACCAAACTCTCCCTCTTTCTGACTGTCTCACCCCGAGCCTGGCTGACTCATGTGGAAGGTATGTGCTGAGCCTACAACCTCCGCTGGCGTTGGCCTCTGGAATTCGAATTCACAAGAGGAACGCCCAAGCTCACCAGTCACACCAAATCCTGCTCCTGCCCATTCTTTATTTTTAATCCCGCAGTTTCACTCTCTGCATCGTTCACGCATGCTTAGCTGCAAGCAGTACCGGAGGAGACAGGGTGGCAAGTGGAGGTTGTGTGAGGTGGTGGAAGGGTGGGTGGCTAAATCTGGGGTGGCAATCAAAGAGTCTGGGTTTGGTGGAGATCAAAGAAGAAGGCCACACAGGTTTGAATCTAAACGATGAAGGTCTGCAGGAGGAGCTCAACATCAGAACTGTCATTGATGCTACTGAGCTTCTTAGAAAGCTCACTGTTTCTGTGCTGTGTGTTGTGTCAGCATGGTGTTGCCAAATATATCAAGTCCTAATTTGAGTATGCAAAGGAGACTAAGGGCATAGACTTGGTTAGAAATGGTAAGGATTTGTCCCCACTAATATTGGGAACGTATTGAAATATCCCTACCAATATCCTTTTATTTCAATATAATGTGTGAATCTACTGAAACACTGAACAGGACTCATTCAGCTGTCACTCTGTGTTACGGTCAACAGAGACTCCAGCGTTATAACACCTCATTGACAGAACAGAGTAATAAAGAGCTATGCCAGGCGTCATGATCAAATGACCATGCAGTTTTGGTTCCACGTCTATGTGGTCTATATGGATGTGTGCACTACCCCTTTCTCTCTCTGTCTCTCTATTTTGCTCCCTAGGCTGGAAGAAAGAAGTGTGCCTATGCTAAAATATTATTTAATTACTATTACTGGATGGTGTAATAGTCTTTGGGACACCTGAATGATAAAACCTCAGCGTGTGAATGTGTGGTTGATCTGCCCTGTGCAGAAAATATTATATAAAAGCATGCATTGATGATTCATGTGAATAAAACAAGAAACAAGCTTTTGCAGCCACTAATACCAACAGAAGCAGTGAGAGAGGGAGAGGTAGACAGGTAAGACACTGTGAGCGATAGCCTAATGACATAGTCATTCATTGTAGTGATCTGTTCATTAGTAATCCCCTCAGGAGTCTAGGGGAAATGCAGCTGAAGTAAGTAAAGCAGTAAACCTCTCTTTGTCTCTCAATTGATTTATTAATGAGTTTCATTAAATAATTAGGGATGAAGACAGTGTTAATAAAGACAGTTGAAATCTCTCTAGAATGTGAACTTCATGCAGAAAATGCAATTTATGTATTTACCTGATAGATAATTGTACATCTTTTGGGTTTGTTTTGCATACATAATTAAAATTCCTTGATAGTTTACGGCTTAAAAATAATGAAAATGCACGAAAACAGTGGAAATAAAGAGCTTGGTTCTCAGAATTATCTAAGGGAGATGACAGATAAAAGTGGGGTACTCGACGCAAACCCAAGTATCCTTGCCTGTTTGGAAGTTTTGGGGATTTTTAAAAAATAAAAAAATCAGGGTGTTTGTGGACTCTCTAGTCTGCAGGAAATGTTCACAACATTAACTGCAAATGGGAGAAAATGAAAAAATGGACAGATAAAAAGCTAAAAACATGATTGGTGGGCATAAAGCCAAAGATATCAGAGTGTTTATCTGTTGTGTGTGGTGTCACACAACCTCTCCGTCTCTGCATCAGCTAATAATTTTGATTTTGTTGTCTTATTGTTGTCAGGTGTTGGAGCTTGTGGATGTTTTGTTACCAGTTTATCTGGTTGCCTTTTCATTATTAATTATTAGTGTACTTGTTCTTTCGTGTACATGTTTTGAGCTATTATGGTTTTGGACTCACCTCCCTGTGCTCATGTTCAGAGTATTTTTTTCAAACAGATGAACAGTAAAGTTGAAGATTCATCATTCATCCAACTTTTTTCTTCCTAAGTTTTCCCCAAATATCACAAGGATTATTAGGAATTTTTTTTTGCCACAATAATCTCTTTTTTTACGTTACAGTTTTGGGTATTATTGCCTTTGTAGGATAGGACAGAGAATGAGAGAAAGGAAATGTGGGGAGTGGAGAGAGGGGGAAGATATGCAGCGATGGCCTGGATGTCAAGGCTGGGAGTTGAACCAGCGACTGCTGTGATGAGGTGTATAGCCACTGTATATGGGGCACACTTAAACCACGAAGCAAACGGCATCCTAGGTAGGCTGACAGCTCTCCAGGCAGGAATAATCTTGAGGTTAAATTGAATTATCCTGACAGTCCTATATCAAACCTGTTTAAATTATACACTGATTAGAAAAAAGTGTCCCACTTGTCCTCTAATTCCTGACTTTCCTACAAGCCCAGAATTTTGACCATATTAGTGCACTACGTTGACCGTCTTGTGGTTAAAGAAATAATAAATACTTTTTTCAAAGAAAGAAAACCAATATAACCCTCATCTATGCATGACTTATACAAGTATTTCAAATTTACCATAAATCCCAGCGCAATCAAGATCATTTAAGAAAAAAACATCAAGAAGAAGAAACAAACACGGCCCGTATTTCTCATAGGGACAAGCCTGTTTGTTCAAAGGGCTCCAGTTTCCATGACAAAGCTCTCCCGGGGATAAACGATTCCCATCAAACATCTTCACTGCCTTTTTGCTCTGAGAACTCGGGACAATCTGTCTTCCCAACACGACTGCAACAAGAGGCACAGCTCCCCTGAGACCCTGAAGCAAAACAGCTTCAACTACACACTAACTGACAACTAATACACCAGTTAATAACAAGATGTTTATACAAAATTCAACAGAGAGAACAATTTCAGCTACTCACCAGCTTTCTTAATCATTATTTCCCTTATCCATAAACAATAACAGTGTTTGAGTGTCTGTTTGCTTTGGGCTAAATATATAGAAGTAGTATCTATAAAGTGTCTTTATAGCAAAGATGGCACTTTAATATATTGGATTGAGCTGCTCCCTCCTCATACAGTAGACCTAGGAGTGTGTGTGTGTGTGTGTGTGTGTATGTGTGTGTGTGTGTGTGTGAGACTGTAATCAATGACATAATAGCCTTTTAACAAAACTGGTTTGTCCTAACCTACTTTCAGGAACAACAAAGAGCCCACAAATGGAAAAACAAACGTTTGCGTGAGCGTGTGTTGCACCAGTGCCTTCCCTCCAGGCCATTTAACCATGCATTACCTGCTTTAAGAGTATCTAACATATTACTCATAGCTCACAGCTCGTTCACATTCATGTCGCCTTCAGCAGCACCCTGGTCTTATTGCTCCTTTGACTCTAAACAGCCTCCACCTGCAGTGCTGCACCTACAGATGCAAAGAACTGTGGGCAGGGAGAGGTTAAAGCCCGGTCTTTCCTCTCTGTGTTCGCAGCCAACACCCACCGTCTATTTGTGCTGAGTGTAGTCTTACACAGACGGAGGAAGGGAGGGATATAGTGAGGAAATAATGGAATGGGAATGAAGACGAGAGCTCACCTTCAACAATAAACTCAAGACTGAGGCAGATATTTGATAAGTAGCTTGCATGTTCCTTGTGTTGCATTAGAGAGCTAGCTATAAACCCGAGTAAATGAAAGAGATCTGTATATGTATTTATACTCGGCAGCTATTTAGCATCAGAACTCTCCTTTTAGAGCTCCTGTGGTTATGTTCTACACACTCATCCTTTAATGACCACTTCTAGCTTTGATTGGGCAGGGCAGGGTGTGAGAGAGTGTACCCAAGAAATTACACTGTTATTGCTGCTTTTACATGGCCTTTGAATTTCACAACAAAAGATGGTAGGAGAGAGATACAAGCAAGCTGCAAAAGTGAGATTAGATATAGTCCAGCCTGCATTTTAATCCAGATACCAATTACAATACCAGGACTGGTGTATTGGCAACTTATAGTACACATTTCCTACTGACACACTCAAAAAACATGGGCAATGTTGGTAGACAAATGATAGTGACGTTTTCCTGTTATGATCACACTGTTAAGACAAAGCTGTTCTTGTTTCATATTTGAGTGGTGATAATAGCAAAATTTAAGGAGAAGGGCCACACCTCAAGCGCACCTCTTCCGTTTTCTCATAAATTCAAACCTGACCATTTCCTCCTTCTTCTGCTCCTCTCCTCTTCTCCTCCTTTTCCATAGGGTCCTGAGGGGGTTCGTCGTGCCCAGGTGCTACGGCGGATCCCCTACGAAGCTTCCCCAAAGCGACTATGAGTTCAAAAATCGATCAATACAATAATCCATAATCAATAAACTATCTTTCAAATCTCATTCTTTTGTTGGTGTGGTCCTTGCTAGTGAAACGTCATATATTTCCTGTAATCACTGGATTATTTGAAGGCCTTATTGGATCCCAGTATTAGATTGGTGCATTGACGTACATGCTTGCCAATTCAGATTTTAGGCAGTATTGGAGGCCAATATTGACACCAAGCCTTGTATTGATCAGGCAATACAGATATCCCTATCAGTATCTGTATCACACAATACTGGTCTCCCTACCAGCATCGATATCAGGAATTCCTAACAGTATTGGTATAAGGCAATACAGATTTCTCTATCAGTATCAAAATGAGCAATACTGGTATCAGTATTTTCTGTGGGTATACTATGTTCCCTGGCAACATCAGTATCAGGACAACTCAGGAGGTGATATTAGGAGGTGGGAGTAGAAGAGCTACAGATTTTAGAAGACAGGAAAAGCTATAGATAATAATTGCAGCCGTCAATCAGAGAGGAAAAACATCCACATTGGTAGACCTTCATGGGAGTTTTTTGGTTTACTTTATGAAATGCAGACAAAACCAAACTAAGTTTCCATATAGACTAATGTTGGACATAATTACAAGCTCCATCATGTTGTTACTACATGGCTGGGAAAACCACACATAAGCTTGAGGTTGAGTTGACGAGTATTTGGGTAAAAGACGTGGGTGGCATCAGGGGTGGGATGCTGCTACCCAGACCTGACCGACCAACCCAAACCCAGCCCAGACGTTAATCCCAGACTTGTGACAGCGAAATGGCTCGGATTATCAACTTCAGCAGTCTGCGGATGTTCCCTCACATGGAAAAGCACCCCTAAGCTTTCTGAAAAGCCAGGCAGGAGGAGGGGTGGGGGGACTGAAAATGCACTGTGGAGCAGATCCACACATGCATGAGCCACCATCCCTGTCTCTGCTCTCCCTGCGACTACACCACTGTCACCAGAATACCAGGCTGTTATGCAACACACGTCAGTCAAAGGCTGTTGACATTAATGCAGCATAAGTCCCACAACAGTGCTACATTCCACACACACACTTAACCTGAGAAGCCGTGGCTGAAAACAGCTCCTTTATTGGGTGGAGTTCTCACGATTGTTGTTATCATAAGACTAATAATCCTAAAGGGATCATATGTGACACGCAAATGGTTATAAAGCACTGCTGGTTTTAAAACTCTACGATTTAGATTTGGATGAATCTAAAATTGTTTGATTGATTAATCTTTTTTATATAATCTATTTATGATGGTTTCATATTTGTAATTTGATTGTAAAACAATCCTTCTTTTATTGCCAACTTCCAAAGCCCCTAATGAGACTCAAAGCAATTACATGAACTTGTTTATAGATTTGAAATATTATTTATTAATTAGTGTTTTATTCAATTGAAAATATTTCTGTGAAATGTTTATAACTATAAATTAAAAACTCATTGCCCTCTGTATATGATATTAAACTCATTCATTAAAGATAAATGGTAAACAATACATTTTGACAACTAAAACCACAATTTGTGTCTTCAACGTGATTCACTTCCCAACATCTCATTACTTTAATCACTGCCAAGAAGGGTTTGCAGTAATAATGTGATCTAGTTATAGGCATAGAAATGGAAAATAGAAATGGAAAAAAGCCATGCTGTTCCTCTAAAAAAGAATTCCTGTTTGAAGTTTAACGCACAACAATAGTCTCTGCAGAACTGTGGAAGTTATATCTTAAGAAATGCAGTTTGTGGGAAAGTAGGAACATTCTTGGGAAGATTCCTGGCAGACCAAATACAGAAGAAAAAAGGGGGAATAAGCGGGGCACACACATGCATATCAAATTTCCATAAACAAACATTCGGCTTCCCGAGGCTCTGTAAAGTCCTGCAAAGTTTTTGGTGGGTAAAAAGCATGCAGCAGGCCTGTGGAAGGAAAGAGAATGATATTTCCTCTTTCGACATGGTGCAATTTGATGCCACATTGCTGCCAGTACTGGACATATTGCAAGTTGAATCTGCATAAACAAACTGATGACAGGCTGCGCTTCTACTATCAGACTCAAGCATTTGCATATTAGAGAGAGAGAGGGAGACAGACAAAGATATAATCGTTTCCGTGATGTCCTGGGGATCATTCTTTCATTAAAAACACGTTTCCATGTCCTTCCAACGTGTAAATAAACACATATTTATCAGTGGAATTCTTGAGTTACTGCCATGGGTGTAAATACACAAACACACCCATCGACTGGCAAGAAAGTGCTGCAACCACAAAGATCGTATCTTTAGACTGCTGTCAACATGAACTGCAATTCCCAGATAAAAAGTCAGATCATGCTGACGTAGAGTTAAAACTCACAACTTACCGACTATAACACACAGCACGTCTATCACCACGTACAGCTTCTTCTTCTTTAGCTCCTTCATCTTCTTTTCGTTCATTTACGTTTAACGAAGAAACTTTACGCGAGGATAGCTACTTTTTTAGGTAAGGTTAAGAAGTCCATGGGCGCTTTCTCGCTTTGCAATGAAAGTACAGGCTTTCCTAACAACCTGGCAACCTGCACTACAAGTTCTTCCGGGATCCTCGGAACTACCTGTGCTCACATTGACAGCAAAGGTGTGGAACTTTCTTAAAAAGACAGCGCGCTAAAAAAAAAAAAAGTCAGCGCTGCAGTCGTGCGTCTTCAGCGCACATTACTGCGTTCGGGTTAAAATAAAATGCAGAAGTGCAGAGATCCTCTGATTCCTCAGCGCTGGAGGCATCGGGAGAAGCTAGAATAAACTCTTCTCTCCGCACACACACCACGCCACTGCTACTCTGGTCCCTCCTCTTCACTTCCTCGTCTGGCTCCTCTCTGGCTATCTGATCATCGCCAAGCGAGAAGAATTCACGCACAGGCGCTCAGAGAGAAAGATGAGAGCACGACTTTCTTCCCTCCTTTCTTAGAGAATCGCTTTTTAATTACTCAAGAGAAACTATAGGTTATGGTTTAAAGCAGGACGAGATGCCAGACAACACTTAAAAGGACACATTGTCCTGCCAGTGTCATAAAAAACAACCTCTAGGAAGAAAGAAAAAGAAGGAAAAAGTCAAAGTCTGACACAGATTACTTCCATTACATCTAATCTTATAAACATAGTCACGTGCACTTCATCAAGAACTAATAAACAGGATATAAAACAAGGCAATTAGGCAGGAGCTTTAAATGACAAATTACTTTCACCCCATTTTTAAAACCCTCACATGAATAGAATCCTGCATGATCTCATATAACTTCCCAATGAAAGCCCCCCAGGAGGACACACACTTCATCTGGCCAGATGTGCCAAGAGCTGTGACATCCCAAGAGCAAACTCTATTTCCATACATCAGAGAGATTTATATTTAAGCTGACTGAAGGCAAACATGTTCTTCGTAAGGTCCAAACATATCAGTCACCACCTTCATGACAGTGGGAGGTGGACCCACACTGAGTGCACTCGGTGGGTGATTACAAAAATATAAAGAGGGTGACAAAAGCAGGGAGACTTTTATTTGCCCTGCTGGGACTGTAGCAACATTAGCATGACTTAACATCAATATGACTCCAAGCCACACTCTTACTTTGCTCCAGTAAGCAGCCAGGGTATTCCCCCACCTGCAGTCAGTACCAGGCCACAGCTTGCTGACTGCATCCAGCCATGTGTGAAGCACTTTGGTTGTTCTTGTGTAATAAGTGTTAACTTTGTTTGCATGACAAACACCATGTTTATCCCCTGAGTTTATTAGTTCAGGACCCTTGAGTAAAGTAGATAATCACATATGCACACACTGTGTATTGAGGGCAATTGACTCTTTGCATATTTAAGACAGAATGGTTTGATGCATCAAGATAAGGTACTATTGCAAATAAGAAATATGATGTAATGGGATTTAGTTGTATAGAGAAGATACATTAGAAAATGAGAAATAGAAACAGCATTGGGAAGTGAGTAAAAATGTACAAAGGATATATTTGAAACTGAGATTTTGCTGCCTCCTTCTGGTTGTTTCTGAAAGTGACCAACAAAAATCCATTCTGTTTTCCTCTGCGAAATCAGACATAGACACAAGCATATTATTCCCACAATCATTCTGATATTCTGTGAGAAAGAGCTCCAAAAAAGTTGCCCTTTTCCTGGAGGAAAGGCTTTGATTTGTTACGTTTGATATTTCAGCAATCTTACCGGCTTCTTGTTTTTGAATAAAACTATTTGATGGGTTGTGGAGTTAATGTAAAACATGCACTGAAAGTCAGTTAAGTTTGTGCGGTGAGTACCTTCTGTAACTAAGTGTGCAAATGCACAGAAAGGATGAGCACTATCTCTTGTCCATATATTTTGAAAGGGTTACATTTATGCAAAACAAAGCAGGAAGTTGTCGGAAATATAAGGGGGAAAGTAGGAGCTGTTATGTCCTCCAAAACTGTGTTATTCTTCTTCTTAGTGTTTTAGGCATGATCTGCTCTAGTAGCTTAATATCAGGGGTTTCTAGTACTGCCCTTAAAATACACTGAGAACAATGATGTGATTTAATCAAAGATTAAATATTTCTTTCAGTTTTAGTTTTCTGTTGTAAACTGCAGGCAGAAACATCCCACATACAAGAGGAAGATTCTATTGTTTCATACAATGTCCTGGATTTAATATTCTGATTAGTTTTCCATCCATCCATCCACATTGAATGCACAGTAATGCAAAAAGTCATTGTTAATAAGTGTTGGCTTTTTAATTATTTTATGCAGAGGCTACACACATTTTCAGTGTCTGCTCAAGTATGGAATTTTGTTTGACAACACGCACATTTTCAGAAACAATATAATGTTCAAATATTTTAATAATCAAACCATGAAAACTGCAACCATTGAATTATCCGCTGATACTAGTACTGACATTTTTTAATTAACTAGACAATAGTGTTTTGTGTTTCAACAAGCACTCCCATGGGTTTCTCTCTCAAGCTACAGGCCATTGAAGTGTTACAGAGAGAGTAGGTAATTGTCCCTTCATCTTTAGAATACATTTCCACTGTTGTAAACACTTGTGGTTTAGACTGAGAAAGCTGACAGTCTAAGTGTTAGCTGTGTTGTTTTTAATTGTTAACTGAAATACATGGAGGTGCATTTTTTCCTGTCAAGGAATTGAAGTATGCGCTTACCTATGCCCCTCTGCTATTTTGAGACTAAGACAACAAGCTATCATTTTCACACATATACACAACATTAACAGAGATAGGAAAATAAAATACCTTTCTATTCTGTTATTCTGTTTTTTTAAAAATGCATATTGCTTATTGTCTGTCAACAGACTGTAAATTAATGAGAGCATATACACTCTAATTAGCCTCCTTGTCAGAAGTGTTTTTCAAGTACCCTTTGCATTTATTCCCTTTTAATAAAAAGCATGTGTTATTAGCAGCATATCTTTTTATCGGCTAGTAAAAGCTGGTCTGGAGAGCAGGAGGTGACACGAGATAGGGAGATAAAGAGAAAGTTGCAACTACGTCACATTAGGGCTTTGCCTTTTGCACTGCCCCCCCATGCACTTCCTACTCTGGCACATAGGTTGTACATACAGTCGATGCTCTGTCTGATACACATACAGTAGGTATTGAAATCATAGCCTGATATTGTTAATAACATGATTAGAATGCCACACATATACTTCTTTTCGCCTATCATCCTGCAAAGCCATGTATATTTCTGTATATATTGCTATACCCAAACTGTTTAATTTGTTTTGATTGTCATTCTTGTGTATATGTGTGTGTATATGTGTAATTGTTATTGTAAAAAACTCAAATGAAATACAAATCATAAAAAAAAAAGAAAAAAAAAGAAACGCCACACAAGCCAGTCTCTGTTTAGCGTTCATCTGCTTCTCTGGAAACATTAAGAGATTCCTCTAAACTACATAACTCTAAACTGTAGTGAAAGCTTTATACTGTGTTTGTTTGGCAAAAGTTCCAATATTCAACTGACAATTACTCACAGTAACCTTAGATAATCTACATTTCAAGTGTATTACATGCTAATGAAACAGATTTTTGTTTCTGAGTGGCTACAGGCAATGATTGCAAGGATGATTGTAATGCCTGTTAAAGATTTGAAGTCCTGCAGTTTTTGCAGAACAACTATCATTCAGATTACTTTTTAACAGCATACGTAAAACCTGAGATTACTTAATCTGTATTCCACTGCAGGCTCACTTTTATGAGCCTTATTTTTGTAATGAATTACAGTTTTTGAAGTCAGGTTACGCAACTTTTTATGTAGCATTATGTCATATTTATACACTGCTCCAAAAAAAAGGGAACACTTAAAAATTACAATGTAACTCCAAATCAATCACCCTTATGTAATATCAACATGTGCAGTTAGGAAGGAACACTGATTGTGAATCAATTTCACCTGCTGTTGTGCAAATGGAACAGACAACAGGTGGAAATGAGAGGCAATTAGCAAGACAACCCTATAAAGGAATGGTTCTGCAGGTGGATGCCACAGACCATTTCTCTGTCCTCATCCTTTCTGCCTGATTTTTGGTCACTTTAGCATTTTACCAGTGCCCTCACCACTAGAGGTAGCATGCGGTGGTGTCTGCAACTCACAAAAGTTGCTCAGGTAGTGCAGCTTATCCAGGGTGGCACATCCATGCACACTGTGGCCAGAAGGTTTGCTGTGTCTCCCAGCACAGTGTCAAGAGCATGGAGGAGACACCAGGAGACATGGAGGGGGCCGTAGGAGGACAACAACCCAGCAGCAGGACCGCTATCTGCTCGTTTGTGCAAGGAGGAACAGGAGGAGCACTGCCAGAGCCCTACAAAATTACCTCCAGCAGGCCACATGTTTCTACTCAAACTGTGAGAAACAGACTCCATGAGGGTGGTATGAGGGCCAGACGTCCACAAGTGGGGCCTGTGGGGGGCCACAGCCCAACACCGTGCATGCCGATTGGCATTTGCCAGAGAACACAAGGATTGGCAGGTTTGCCATTGGCACCCTATGCTCTTCACGGATGAGAGCAGGTTCACACTGAGCACATGTGACAGATGTGACAGAGTCGGGAGACGCCGTGGAGAACGTTCTGCTGCCTGCAACATCCTCCAGCATGACTGTCTTGGCGGTGGGTCAGTGATGGTTTGGGAAGGCATATCCTTGGATGGCCGCACAGACCTCCATGTGCTAGCCAGAGGTACCCTGACTGCCATTAAGTACTGGGATGAGCTCCTCAGATCCATTGTAAGACCATATGCTGGTGCATTGGGTCCTGGGTTCCTTCTGATGCATGACAATGCCCGACCTCATGAGGCTGGAGTGTGTCAGCAGTTCCTACCTTGATGAAGGCATTGATGTTATGGACTGGCCTGCCCGTTCCCCAGACCTGAATCCAATAGAGCACCTCTGGGACATCATCTCGTTCCATCCACCGACGCCATGTCGCACAACAGACTGTCCAGGAGGTGATTGATGCCCTGATCCAGATCTGGGAGGAGATCCCTCCGGAGAACATCCTTCATCTTATCACGAGCATGCCCAGACATTGTAGGGAGTGTATACAGGCACGTGGAGGCCACACACACTACTGAGCCTCATTTTGAATTGTCTTGAGGAATTTCCACAGAAGTTGGATCAGTCTGTGATCTGATTTTCCACTTTGATTTTGAGCATGCTTCTGAATCCAGACCTCCATGGGTTAATGATTTTGATTTCCATTGATCATTTTTATGTTATTTGGTTCTCAACACATTCCAGTTTGTAATGAATAAAGACTTTCAACTGGAATATTTCATTAATTGTGATCTAGGACGGGTTGTTTAAGTGTTCCCTTTATTTTTTTGAGCAGTGTATAATTTCACATCACTATTTCATGATTCACAAATATACTTGAATGAGTTAAACTTTTAAAAAAAAAAGAAAGGAGAAACAGAAAGCTAAAATTCTTCTTAGCAGAGGTCATTCATTTTGTGGTCTTAATTTTGTCAACTAAAGGCACTCTCTGTGAGGAGTTGTTCACTGATTTCAAAATAGTGTCACCCTTATACCGATTTTTCTTGACCTAGTTATGAAATTAGATCATAAGTTAAAGATTGGCTATTTCTTAATGCTGAATTTTAGGGCCTGTGTTTGGGTCAGATTCTCCACAAAAAAGCCACGTTGACATTGAATGCTCACTTTGAAGTGGCCACATTTAGAACTCTACTGGCACTGTTTACCAGTAAGAAATAAGTTGGCAAGCTGGAGTTTTTTCTTGAGATAATTTTCTTTTTGCATGATGTTTTGTACTCATGGCTGATACTGGAGCAGGATTCACAAGTCACTCTACCATCAGGGCTTTGCTTGGGAAAAGAGCAAAATGGCTCAGAGCATGATTTAATGTTTGGCTGGCGTGTGACTGTTTCACTGCTCTTTGAGGACAAAAGACTTAAACCATTTGAATATTTACGTTATTCAGACATTTATTGGAACAGACACTGGAACACATATCATACAGGGCTGTGACAGATGGCTTAACAGTTAGACATTTTCCATAGTTACAAATCAATACATTACCTCATCCCTCTGCATCCTGTAAAGTTGTCTTAAATGAAAAGAAAAGAAAGTAGTAAAAACATATGTTTTATTCATTTTCTTCAGAACAAATGCACGCTTTGACAAGAGCAAAGACTTTATGACAGTGGGTGATGGTGCTCATGGGAAATGCAGTCTTTGTCCTGGAAAAACACCATCAATTTCTCTCAGTAGGGACACCGGAACCAACACATCATGAAAACTCCTCTCAGCTCTCTTAACACGGTTTCAAAAACACTTTTTTCATCTTTGGAATACTGTAGAAATAAAACCGTTTGTAACCCTGTCAGCTGCAGGAGGTTCCAAAAGATGATATTTACATGTGTATATATTTTTTTTATGTAAAAAGTTAGCAACAGATTGACTACATTTAAATCTCTTACATCTTTAAGGAAATGAAAAGAGGAAAATTTACAGGACAGAAAAGGGGAAATGAGTTACATTATGATGCAAATAAAGCTACTTACTACAAGCCTGCTGCAACATGATGCAAGTAGCTGATTATGACAGTCCCACCTCTGACAGGACAAATATAATTTTGGGGTGACCGATCAGAATCCAAGCGGGGCCAAATGGCCACCCATTATCAATCCTTGGACCCTCCCTTGCAGTACCATCATCATGTTTGCTGAAAACTTGGAAACAACTTCAGCAGAAACATGCACAATGTATATTATTTTAATATGATCAATAGAAACCATCAACACGGAAAAACACCAAGACTGTGCTTTTATACAACATATTCAATATAAACTTTGCGAATTTTGATCAAGCAAATAATGTAGTTTCTGAGTATTTACACTGTCCAGACTAATGTAACTTTACCTACAACAATACAATGACGCCTGTGTGTGTTTAAACTTACCTTTTATTATTATCTCGATCTTGCAGTCAATGCTGGACAAGTTGATGAAGCCGTATTGCTTCTCCTCCAGAGGCAGAGACTGCCACTGTCTCAGGACTGCCCTGCGGCTCTTTTCTGACAACCTGCATTTTGGAACCAGCAGAGGGCACCAGAGAGGACTCTGCTGCAACACACCAAATAAACTTTAAATAATAAATAACTTTATTTATATAGCACAAGGTTACAAAGTACTTCACAACAAAAAAGCAGAGAATTACAAAGCATTAAGACAGTGCAAATAGGGGAGAGAAAAAAGACAGAAGCAAAACCAAACATCTGAATGCAGAGCAATTCATGAATTAGGGATGGAGAAATGCCTTATTATATATTATATTATTATAAAAATGTTTTTAGTGAGGATTTAAAAGCAGTTAAGGTTGTGCACTGTCTAATTGTCAGTGGCAGGGAGTTCCACAAACTTGGAGCTCTGATTGAAAAGGCCCGGTTAACTTTTGTTTTAAGGCGAATCTTGACACAACCAGCAGAGATCCATCCAGAGACCTGAGGGGCCACCCAGGCACATGGGGGTTAAAAGGTTGCTTGACCAAGTTCACTGTTGGAGCAACTACAAGATCAGCTTACAAGACCATCATGCTGCTGGTGGCTAGTTCAGACTATAGCTTGTAGCATTCTCTTTGGAGTAATGATCAGTATCAATGATCAATATAATTTAATCAACCAAAATGTCTTTTTAAAGAATTTGGGGGTCTATTTACAATCCTTTGTTGACACACACTATGATTAGAAACTTATGAAATTGAGTTCAACAAACAGTATAATTGAGCCACACTTAATAGCATAATGGTCACACATGCCTTTTAGTATTCAGCATTCCTTTGGTATCTTAGTCTTAGAAAACTACTTCATCATGTTTTCTTTGTTGAAAACAAAATGTAGAGAATTATACTATCAAGTGGCCTCAAGGGATGTGCACTGATGCAACTCTACTAACTCATCAACTAGAAAAACTAAATCATTAAAGTAGTTGGCTAAGGTTTGTCAAACACAAAGTCATTCTTTTCTTTTCTCTTTTTTATGCATATAATAGAGATGCATCTCAGTGGTTTTTCTTCAACTTCATCAGCAACGCAGAGGCATGTCTAGAGGTGAGGCCAGGGATGGGCTCCTCTCTGGCTCATGCCACGTGTCAGTGCCCCAATTGGACCACCCCAGCCAAAACAAATCTGGAAATGCCCCTACAACTCTACATTTTGATCATGTTTTAACTCCAAGTTTAAAAACCATCATAAACCTTTCATTTAATTTCACAATAACTTGAACGAGTCAATAAATCACTTAGCTGTCGAAGCTCTTTGTCATTAAAAAGGTTGAGTCTGAGGGGATGGATAACAGATAATATATTCCAAATAGAACTTTGTTTCAGCAATCTGACATGAGTTAAAGAATGGACAAGACAAGTGCTTCAATTTAACCTTCTGACCTGGAGCCTATTTGGCACTTAATCTTGAATTCTACCTCCTCTACCTCCCCTTGTATAGGTTTCAGTCATTTGAAGTCTGAAGTTTGGTGCAGTTTGAAATATAAGTTGAGGTTAGAAAGGTAAAATGAAAAATAAACTCCAGAGCAAACAGCTCAGCATGTTGATGTCAATGTTCTGGTGGATTAAAAGTGGAGACAAACTCAGAAACATCAGACTGAGCAGGATGTGAAAGGAGCTCAAAAAGTAGAATTTGAGATGCTTCATCCATAAAGCATTAGAGAACGATTGGTGTAGCAATGCTGCCGCAAGAAACAATTGACTGCTGTGGCATATTGTGAATATGAAGAAGCAGGCTGGTGACAAACTCAAAGCGATATCCAGAGACCCAGGTGGGGTTAGCAGTCAAGGAAATATGCCAAGGAAAAGAGCGGGATCATCGGGATGCAGTTTCATTAGAGAGCACAGGGAGAGAACTGGAAACCAAAACCGCTCATAAGTGATTTAACTCTACACTTTTTTTTATACTTTCGAATATATTTTTAAGAGGGATTTTCTTTTATCCAAATCAATCAGATGTATACAGTTTTTTGTCTTAGGGAATTTTTTTTTTCATTGAATTGTGAAATATTAAGTTGAATCTCAATTTTTAGAACAACTTTTGTGAAAATTGAGGTAAAGATGTGCTGTGTATAATTTGCTTTTGACTCAAAAGCTTGTTTTGGATCTGAGGTTGATGAGCTGTAAAATTAAGAGCTTCTGATATAGTTTACATGGGGAGCCAGAAAGAGGAAGAGGGGAGTTAGAGGGAAGGTAGAGGGAAGTAAGACCATTTTGTTCGTGGGAGACTCCTGTAGTTAACACAAGCCAAGAGTTGTCTGAAGTTTTATTGCGTCAATGTTATTCAAACAGTGAATATACACTTAAGAATCAAAGATATCAATGTTACCTATTTCAAATTTAAACTGATTTCCTATGTATTTGTAGGCATTAATGTTTCTTACTTCAACCAGGGGGAGTGTTGGATTGGTCTGTGATGCATTTGTCTTGTACTAGAGGTTGGAATGGTGCTTTCAGGTGCCATTGTGTTCACTGTCTTTACGTGAGAAGTCCATGTAAACAGTCAACATGCATATGGTATTTTTGTGATTCTTAAAGCAGAAATTTAAAGCACTAAGCCAGCAGATTTCTGAAATATGACAACATTAAGGCAGATAAAATCTGTTTCTATTAAAAATGGTTGCAAAAATCAACATCAACACAAAGTTCCTTACAGGACCTTTAACTTTTTGCCAGAATCCTCGATCAACTAAACTGCTAATATGACATTTCTAATCATACAACAAGTGCAGGTGCTTCATCATTTTTCAAAATAATAACTACAGAAGCAATACATTAAATTTTTTATCACAGGATCATTTTAATCTTTTCTTTTTTTTTTTTTTTTTACAAAATAGAATAATTACAAACAAACATAACAGAAGCAGTTCAGTATAGAAATTGCTAAAAGTAAAAGCAAAAAATAAAGAGATAACAAAAGGCAGTGATTCAGCGCCTTTCCTGCCTTCATGGTCTTGTTCTGAACCCTCATGTAAACAGGCAAAGACTAAACAAACATTGATCTAAAACCGGCTTGGCTTTAAACAGAGAGTACAGGAAGAGCTCCAACATTTACACACTAAAACATGAAATAAATATCATCACAGATGGAGGGAGGAACGTGGAGCTAACAAGTTCTTCTTCAATGTGACTGAAATACAGATAGACAGAGACAGAAACGCAGAAGTGTTATGTGTTTGTGACAATGTACACACAATTTGTTATTCTAATAAAAGAAGACAGGTTGATGGTTCAAATTGATGAGAAAGGGCCTTGAGATTTCAGTATTAACTGTACAAAAAACTTGAGAATTTATTATGCTGCTCTTCAAAATATATTATTAGACATATTAATGCATGTACATATATGACATTGTTAAGTGGATTTCATTATACAAACATTGCATTATGTATGGCAGAGGTCAGTGAAACATTTCAGAGGAAGAAGATATTTAACTGGAAAAAATATTATATTTGAACAGTTGAATTCATGTTGGGTTGATGTACATGTTTGTTCTCTTTTACACATAAACAGTGCTGTGTCCTCTTTCCATGTGCTTTTTTTCTGACCTTCGTCATGATGGTTTTATCTTCTTTATGAAGCACTTTGAATTGCCATGTTGCCAAAATAGATAAATAAACCCGCCTTGCCTTAATCCAATTAACTTAAATAATTACATTTCTATATGTTCTGTCTGTATGACACATATTCAGACTGTTAATGACCAACTGATCATTTAACAGACTAGAAGATCAATGATGTGCAGAACCTAGGACGCTGCAGACACTTACCTGTTTCCACCGCACATTTTTAATTCACATGATTTAATTGATTTTATATTCTGCAACTATTCTGAACCGTTTCTTACCACTCAACATCAGTCAACATGATAAAAAAAATCAATGATCAGATATGATGACAAAGCACATTACCTCGATGAATCCTAATGTAAATCGTCAAATCAAGAACAAGGAAGAAATATTCCACAAAAGCAGAAGCAAGAATAAGTGGTCTCCTTTTTCCTCTATACATGTCATATCTTAGCCTTAGAAAACACAGTCACACTGTAGCTTTTCAAAAATCATGAGGAAGAGAATGACACTTCTGAAAAATATTTCCAGACAGGAGGAGTGAAAGAAAGCTGGAAGTGCTAACAAACAGACATAGGGGGTTGATAATGGAGAGACAATTACAGACTTAAATGAGGACATTTCATCTTAATGTTTAAATAAACAATTGTAAAATGTTGGAAAAAAAAAAAGTCTCACTCAGTGATTATTGCAAGCAAACCAGTCAATGTTCACAGAGACGGGTCTCTAGAGGCAAAACTTCAGAGCAATCTGCAAATTTATACATAAAGAGAAAGTGATTGGCTCGTTGTGGAGGAACTTTGGAGAAGTATGAGTTGCAGTCTAATCTTAACATCCAGACAAATTCAAAATGAAAGCAACAGTAGTTAGCACTGTTGTTCATGATTCATAATCAGGATGCTTCTGGTGTGTTTCCATGATCACTGTAGCTCCCATCACCGTACTCACTTAGCTTTCACAAGAATATATTGACTGCTCTGCAGCAGGTCGTGATAATAAACTGTTAATAAACATGTTGTCAACACATGAAAGTAAAGATTTAAACATGTCAGCTAACAACAGACAGAGGGTTCAAGTGTCTCAGTTTAAAAAGAGGGTTCAGACAGACATGTGTCCCCCTAACACAGGTAGTAGGTCCATCTGTTTCACAAAGTTAGGTAACGCACTTCATGCCCTTAACTGTCCAAAAATCGCGACTTAGGGCAAACCATTAAGAGTACCACTCAGTTTAGATGTCCCCATGATCCCTCACTGTGTGATAGAGCGAGGATGCTGGACGGGAGAGGGGTGCAGCAGGCTGCCAAATGCCTGGAAGTGTGATGGGAGGACAGCAGGTGAAGGAGGGGAGGCAGGCGGCAGGCTAAATTCCACCTGCAGCTCACAGGGGGGGACAGTCCCAACTCCTGCTGCACCACAGTCACGACCCTCCGTATCAAAAGGTCCACCACGCATGTGCAGCTGGTAGAAGCATGAGCCTGGGAGGTGAGGGTCGTCATGGCAGGACGGAGGACTCCCGCAGGCCCACAGGGAACTCTGAGGGGACGACTGGGGCAGGAGCTGTACTGGAGCGGAGGGACAAGAGGTGCCTGAGCCAGGATCCCGCAGGTCGTCCATGGGCAGGAGAGAGAAGGGACAGGCAAACAGCTGCTGAGGACATCTGTCCCCACACAGGTCTGACAGCCCCATCACCAGCTCACCATCTAGACAGATGAAGAGGAGTATGAAAGATTACATGCAGTCCTGGAATCTATTACTGTTTTTTTGTTCTTAAATGTTCACACACTCTATGCTAAAAATCAAAATAAGCTTAAAAGAATATATTGTTGCACTGTGAAGGAAAAACTTAAGTTTATGATGCCTCTCTCTGTTTGTCTCTTAGAAAGAGAGGCAACTGACTGAAACAAAAATCTAAGTTGCTGAACACATGAGAAGTATTTTTCTGCTCCACTTTCTAGCATGTGTTCTCCATTTGACTATTTAATTTAATTTGTCGGTTCCTGCTATGCAAGAAAAAATCTTTAAAGCAGGGCCATTTTCAAATTCTGATAAATTAGAGTTACATTTCCAACAGATGTCATGGTAAAAATAAAAAAATAAATAATAAAAATATACCTAAATTAATTTTGAAGACATGCAAAAGTCAAGGACAAGGACGCAGACTGAATATTTCTAAATATATCTGTCACTGTTTTTCATTGAATTTTGAGCATTTACTGATGGGCCAGAAGAGGCTTCATGGCCGTATACAGAAGCACTTTATCATGACTCTCATTATAATTCATTAAAAACAGGGTTGGAAAGAGTAATAGGACATTTTACTTATGTGAAAGTACACTTCCTCTACTACTTTATTTTGTTGATGTATAACCAACAGGGGACCATACATGTGTGATGTGTTAGGGGATTTCATCAACACAACACCTATCCATGTCAAAGTTACTGAATATCTTTGGTGCATCTTTTTAAAGGGGTGTTAGTCCCTCGACATTGGGTCATACTCATAGGCCTGTTGTGCAAAGAGTTTTCTGTAAATGGTCCAGCTTGCAGGACGGCACGTACTGATGAAAATCATGTTTTGGCTCATGGTCTACCTTACAATGGTTGAAAAGAATAGTTGGTTTTTAAAAGCAATGTTTAGGAGGAACTTGTAACTGTATGACCGACTTTAATAGAGTATTTAGTTGAGTATTTCTTGTTGTGCTCTCAGCACAAGTATGCAGTATGTTCTTCTCCTCCGCTACATGTTGGTTCACCTGACTCTCAGGTGGTATATATCAGCCAATCAGCTGGCAGTCACACAGTTGATGAGAAGCTTGTGTCCTTTTTGCTTTCACTTTTCTTTTACTCAGTAACAAATGCAATGTGACATGTAGAGATACTTCCCTCAAAAATTGCTTAAGTAAAGGTAATGATAAATTAAAAACTACTCAAACAAGTACATGTACTACATTACAGTAACTTTAGAAAATGGAATTTGTCACTTCCCACCCCTGATTATCAACAACAGTCAAGTTAATGTAACTTGTTCCCATCAACATATCATTCATACACTCTTTTCAATTGACTCGGTTTGCCTTATTTACCTGCAGGCCCAGCCTGCTATCTGTGGCCTGTCTGGACCCAGTTCATGGCTTTAATAGAAAGCGGGGAGTCCGTCTGCGCCGTGGACGGCCCTCATCCTCTGGAGTACCATGTCCACAGATGTGCATGCACATAACACGGAGATGTGGACATGCATACAGCCATGCACGAACACAACAGGACACACAAAAAAGCAAGAAAGTAGCAGGGGAAACAAATATAAATATGGTTTCTGATGAATATGTGAAAACAAAATGAAAGTCAAACCATGTCAGCAAAATAAGACATTCAATAGACAAAAATAAAAACACAGAAAGTAATGTAATTTTTTAAACGTGTCTGACATTGTATGTAAATGGTTCAAATACAAAAGATGGATGAAGATACACAGCTCTTTTTTTATCTGAGTATTTTTGGGAACCACACTAAATATTTAAGGCACTCTGTGTTTGGTAGAGCAAAGTGGTAAATATTTCTGTGTTACTGCACCCATATGATAATGGTGACATTACTTCAAGGTGTTATTGCTGTGACCCTTGTATCATTATTATCTCTTCTAGTCATCTGTGAGATAAGCACACGTGCTCTACTGTAACCTTTCTCCAGTATCTAAACCAACAGTCAGCTGTCAGATTTGTCAAAACACCTGTAAATGTTACCTCGTTTGACCATGTCCAGGTTTGATTGCGGAGGTAATGGGGAATCAAGCTGCCCTGTAGAGCTGTGAGACAACAAGCCGGAAGAATTGTTGCTACCTTCAAGCTCCCCAACTTCCCCATCCTGCTCTCCATCCTCCCTGCACACAACACAACACAACACAACACAACACAACACAACACAAACACTGTTATTGTAGAGGAGCATGCATTGACAGTGAAAAGTTGGAGTGGGTGGAAAAACTTCAAGTTATCAAGATTTAATTTCAGATTGAGCACACAAAGAGCCAGGACTGGGCTGCACATCTCTAAACACAGATGTACATCTACAGTAAACAAATAATGGATGCTTTGTCTCAGGGATGATCCCTCTTTCTATGCATATCTATCCCAGACATTTTGCAACTTGAATGTAATTTGTCAACTGATTCCTTGCAAGTACTCACATGCTCCCTGATTGCAGGTTGTACTTCCTGCGGCTGATCCTGGTGGCCTGTTGGGTAAAGTACTCATGGCGGTCAGACTTCTTCCACATGTAGTAATACTCCACACACTCCCCAACAGAGCGTGTTCGTACCTGAGGAAGAGGGAAAAATTCTTTACCAAAATCTTACCTAGTGAAATTTTCTCATTTTTAGTCAAAATGTCTTATCCCACTTGATTTAAGATAAATTTACTTAACAAGTAACATTTGAGCAAGATAGAGGGACTTGTTTTAAGACAAACAATCTTGAAATGATCTTGTTTTGTGTTGTAATTTAGAAGAGACAAGGTTTATTTTACATTTCATACATTTTTCAAGCTGAGATCTTCATTGCAGAGGGCGGATAATCCTATTTAAGACAAACACTTCTTGATTTAAGTAAATGCATCTTATTGGAGAATCTATCAGAAAACAGCTCAATTGATAAAAGAAAGAAAGAAAGAAAGAAAGAAAGAAAGAAAGAAAGAAAGAAAGACAAGTTTTTTTTAAAGGGTGTGTTACAGTTTCAGGCACTGTTTCTTCTAAATCAGATAAAAATATACATCCTCAAACTACATGCACACAATGAAACACCTACTTTTGAGCACAGCTGGCTTATCCTAAAAATATGACTGAATATTAGTATATCCAGCAAACTATGAGAAGACATTATATCTCAAAATGCTCAAATTAAACTTTGTAATCTTAGTTTAAGTACAAGATGGTCTTAAACCTATGCAGTGCCGCTATAATACAACTCAAATTAAGGCTGAATATATCTCAAATGAAGAAGTTGACATTAAATGTATTAGTGCAAAAATCTTTTTTTGAGTGAAAAAATACTAATTGTTAGCAATCCTGTCTTATTCTGAAACACTAAGCTTTAAAATACTGGTAAAAATAGCTTAAAATAAGTTTTCCCTGCTAATTTTACAGTTGTCAGTTTTCTAAATGTTACGTCTTATTTTAAGAAATCTTACCAAGCAAATTTTCACTTGTTCCATGGCAGATTTATATGCTTATTTCAAGGTACTTTTACCTTGAATTAAGTAAAGCATCGTGAGCACTCACCTTATTAGCCTGAATGAGGTGGAAGTTTTTCCCGTAAACTCGATAACCCTGCTCAAAGTTCCTACACTCCTCCTCGCTCCAGGCACAAAGTTCCTCTAAAGACAGTTAAAAGTGAGACAGGATTTTAGCACTTAGCATCAGATCTCATTTAAAGTTAAAATATATATGTTTTAATTCCACTCGTGAAATACTACCAGGGTTTTGTGCGATGACAAAGCAGAGCTTCACCATTGCAACTTAAAATCCACATTTGACCTGTATTTTATATTTAACAAGTGAGCTACAGATAAAGTGAAAGAGGATGTGGCAACTGTAGTACAGCCAAGCTCTCTGGCATTGCAGTGGGTAGTTTTTCCACTCCAGTCCAAACAGAGATCTTGGATTTAAAGTGAAGCCTCACGGCTGAACAACAGGTCAGGAGGTCAACTCAGTGAACTCTACCTCCACTGCTGAGCTGGAGTCAGCAGCTGGTGTTGAACTGACGAGGTATCAGATAAAAATCATACTTTGCTGTGTCCTCCAGCAGAAATGGATTCGCAGAGCTCAAATATGGGTTCTCACACATGGGATCACTGCGCTCTGCAGATTATTGAACTCAAGGATTGAATTGAGACTCCCAAGCTGTGGGAAGTGTGTTCATGACCTAGATGGGCAATTTGAATACACTGAATTTTGAAACGTGTCTTTATGGGGAAGTTGTTTTCCTTAACCCTCCTGTTATGTTGCGGGTTAAATTGACCCTTTTAAAGTCTATTTTAGGTAATATGTGCCTTCCAAACCAGCTAAATGCAGCATGAAAATCTGGGCAGCATGTGACAGAAGAGGTGTCATGTTGATTTATCAACATCACTTCATAAAAACAAATAATAAAAAAAAAAATTAAAATAAACAAAAAACTATGTCATGTAAACTATTGTATTTATATTTAGGGATTTCAACGTACATTAAAAAAAGTTTTAACATGAATTTTAATGAAAAACGAGTGAGTTATCCTCATTGAACCATGATCTGTGATAATTAAAGAACACCAATGGACTAAATCTTGATTTAAATGGTTAGTAATGGAGTTAAAAATTAGATTTTAAAAAACGTGTATTGGGATAATTTTGGGTTCTGACACTTTTGTATAATTGAATATGCCCCGGGTCAAATTGACCGAGGAATATTATTGCTGTTCCAGAGAAACAAACATAACAGGAGGGTTAAATGAGTGAAAAACCAAACACCCGTCTTTCTTAATAAGATAATAATCTCCTCCTGCTGTTTATCATTTCTTTGCTCAAATCAAATCTCTGGAGTCAATAACAGATGGGTTGGCAGTGAGAAGTTACTGTAAAAAATGTTGTGAAATTTGCTTCAACTAAAAATGTTGTAATTGCTAACTGTGTTATGTGATCACAATACATATATTAATCAATCTTTTTCACTGTGTGAGTTTTGGAAGGGTGTAAGTGCAGGAAAAGTACAACAGGAAGTTTCTTACCGCTGAAAACTTTCACATTGAAGTGTAATCGTCTCAGTGCCTCCTCTGCGTTGAAGTTGCATTTCACTAGTTCATACAGCGCCTGGCAATCAAACAAAGCAAGGAGGTTAGATTGGTCTCTTTTCAATGAACAATATATGAAAACCTGAACTCAATATTTACAGCACAGGAAAACTGCAGACTCTAGTTTATTGTAAAAAAAAAGACTGGACAAAGCAGGAGGCACTACTAACAGACCTCTCTCCGCACATCTTCTTCACTGCTCAATACATTACACTCTGCAGTCTGAAGTTACTGAACCTGTTCGTTGTCTTGGATAGTGTCCCCTTGTGTTTGTAAGCATGCTGCCCCCTCCTGGCTGCGCGATCTCTGCATGTACAGCAAGAACTCTTCCACTTCTTGCATGGGAAGAACACCTGGCTTCCACAGCAACTGGTCCTCACTGCTGTAGGCTAGAACAACAAAGAAATATGAAGATAGTTAAGAGACAGTGAGGGAGAACAAAGGGAATGTTGGAAAGGGGAGGAGACAGACTAAAATAATTAAGAAAGTAGATACTAGAAAGATTCTACGGGGAGGAGAGGGTTTCATGTAAAGTTAATTCAACATGAAGGACATTGTTTCAATAAAACAGCAATTAAGCAAGTTTCCATCCCAAGTGAGATGATGTATAAACTTTTCAGCTGCTTACCTCTGTCCTGACAGGTATATGGACAAAGTGGAGGGATTTTTGCCTGGTACATAGTGCCCACCATGATTTCCTAAGAAGGACATCAAAGACATAGAGCATCAAAACCCTGAATGTGTCACATACTACCAAACTTTTTGTAAAATCTGTGCTGCACAGTACTGTTCTCAAAAACGACAAGACTTTACCAGAACTGAGGTCTTAGCTACTACATTGTTTTGGGAATGAATCAGAATAAATTCCAGTAAATCTTTGCCATGACAGTATTTGTTCGAGTGTAGTCTTCTGCATGACTATCAAAATAACTCAATTTGTTGCTTGTATGTGGCTTCTCAGTAGAAAGACATGTTTGTGGCTTTTCTGTAGAAATGAGGTCCAGTGTCTTGTGGTTACTTTTGGTACAGTTGGTCTAGCCGAGTGGTCTCAAGCACTTTGTACAATTCAGAAGTACACGCTTCATGCCCAATATCAAGTTACCACCGTATCAAGACGTGTAGGAAGGGTGTGAAGCTTTTGTTACTTTTGTAAACCCACCACTGTTTATCGGATTAGATTTTAACAGCTCCTTTTACACAGATTTCATTAAAAGACAACATTTCGCCTATTATTTTGTGCAGGTACTGATTGTAATTTTCTCTCCCAATATAAGTCAAACTGCAGTCACATGTAGGGATGGGTACCTTTCACATTTGAACCGATACAGTACCGATACCCGGTACCTGGGAATTGGTACCGGTACTCAACGGTACCAATTTTCAGTACTTTTGTGTGTGTTTAAGTGGTAATAAATGTTAATTTATTTAATAATAAAATCTCAAAACGGTTAAATTTAACATATTTATTTAACTTAACATGAAATTAACAGAAACAGGATTATATAGGTGATTAGATATATTAGCTGACACGCGCTTGTGGCGTCTAATTGCTCTTTCGGGAGTTTATCAATGAACACACGTGAATGCCTGCGGATGGGAAAAAGTCAGTTCTCTGTCTCTTTATAAAAACAGGACACACAACTTACTTGTTGGGCATTCATGCACACAGGAACGGTTATAAACAGGGCAGGTAGTCGTAACGAGAGAGTCTGTCTCAACTTAAACAGGGCAGGTAGTCTCAACTGAATCCTCCTGCAGCTCTGCCTCACGGTGAGTGCTCGCGCCCGTCAGCTGAGCGCAGAGCAGAGAGCAGAGACGTCCACCCGATCAGTCTCGAACTTTATTACAGGGCCAACGTATGGAATATCGCCTACTCTTCCACTCCCTCACAGTCACAAGGATGCGTTTAGGTACCGAAACATTGTCGGTACCTATGAAAGTACTGAATTTGGTACCCATCCCTAGTCACATGTACAATATGCTCAATTTGTCAAATTAATGCCTGATTTCTACTTCTGCGTTGATTCGACAGTGAAGCCTACACCGTATGCCTCTGCGTAGCTTCTGTAACTACGCAGAGACCTACGCACATAGCCGACGCACACCTCCTCCAAAATGTAACTACGCGTCTTATCGACACGGACCGCAAGCCCTGCGATTGGTCCGCTCGGCGGCATTCTGTTTCCCGCATTTACTGTGCTTCCGGGATCCCTGCACATCGGCTGCACATTGGCTGTGTATTTCATCTCCTCCGACGTGACCTCTCTATTCTTCCCATAGACTGTATAAATAATGGACGTAGTCTCCGTGACGTCACACATCTGTTTCCGAGCGCTGATTTGAAGCCAATCAACAGCGGCAGCCATATTTGAAATGTGGAACTCAACCAGTCAAAGTGTGACGTAAAGGGGTGGAGTTTGAGCCTCTTAGCCAACAGCTATGTGTTCCCGACCGGGAGTCAAGTCAGGCATGTCCTTATTCCGGCAAAAACTTGTAATCTTAATATTTTCTGAACCGTCACGTTTGAAAATAATTCACCCTCCGTACAGTGTGTGCCGATAGAGAAATAAGCTACGTAGAGCCAAGACGTTTTTTGAACCAGGCTGTAATCATGTTTATTAATGCTGTAAAGATCGTCTTCTTTGAATTGGTATCTATGTGGTTTCCGGTGTTTCTGCAGCCAGCCTCAAGCGGATTCTCAATGTATTGCAGTTTATAACCTTTCCTCATGGGCTTCATAGTTTGAGACCGGAGGTTGCCGCTTGATTCTTCCCTTTAATCACTGCTGTATGATAAACAGCAACATGTATAAGCTGTAGATTAACATAATACGCTCTGAATCGTTGAGAAAAAGTAATCAGAAAACGTAGCTGGGCCGGAAACAGGTGACTCGGGTATCACAGAGACCACACTGCCCTCAAGCGTTTCGGGGGAATATTGCTGCGCGACACAGACACATCGACGCAGAAGTATGTAGTGCTCACGTCTGCGTCGACCACTGCTGCGTAGGGTCGACGCGGAAGTATAAACCAGTCTTAACTCTTAACTTGTCTGTGTTTCTACAGGTGTGTGTTTTAAACCTCAGTGGCTTACCTTGTGCTCTTCATTGGAGGGAATTGAGACATCATCACAGTCTTCATCTGATGTGCACACTAATGTCTCTTTGTCTTCACCTGAGAGACAAAACATCAGGAGAACGTATAGGCAATCACTTCAAAGGCTGTACACATGCTGCATGAAACAACATTTTGTCAAAATTCACAACATTTTCTTGCAATCATGTCTCTCTGCCAACAGATCCTATTACCTCTTTTCAAAAACAAAACATTGTGCGATTTTTTTTTTATATTTAGATGTTTTTAAATGCATCCAATAAAGGCTAAAAAGATGTAAAAATGTTTTTTTCCATCACATTACATCCTTGTATGCTCAGGCTTTGTAAAAGAGACTCTGACAGGATTGATAAAAGGTAATGAGTATATTTGTTTAAGTGAAAGTGACCTTATACCGTCAAATTCAGTTCATTCTTAAGTCTAAGAGGTTAATTGTACCAAATTTTGAAGAATTCCTTTGAGGTGTTTCTGAAAGCAAGCTCATCATTCTGTCCTAACACACATTTGTGTGAAAAATCTCATCATAAGCATTTCAGTTGTTGAATTTGTGAAGTGATAGTGACCTTATACTTCAACAACAGTGAAATAACTTCATCCTTGGGGTCAAGCGGACTGAGTTCCAGCTGTATAATGAAATACCCTCCAGGAGTTTCTTAAAACATCCTATTCATGAGAACGAGACGGCCATGGGGTCAGAGAGGACTTTACTTTTGACCACAAAAATTCTGGAGTCTAATTATGTATTGAAAATGCAAAAAACATGCCTCCAGTCACAACCATCACTGATGCGATGGCGTAGAATTGAAATGCAGCTTAGGAAAAGGCACTGCAAGAAATGACAAAGAATCACAAAGAAGAAAGTGGGGTGAAGAAACTGTGCTCAGTCCATCTCTCCATGATTTATAATGGATACAAAGAAGGCACATTACAGAACAGAACACGCCACATATTCATTTTTATGATTCTTTGTGGATCCAGTACCAACACTGTGGTTCAGTTTAAGGAGACTCACAAACCAAGAAAATGCAGTCTGAATATACAGAATAAAAACTCCCTTAGTTAAGGAATACTTCAGTGTCTTTGGCATCCTTCAGGTACATCTAAGGAGACATATAAGGCTGTAGATTGTGGGAATGCACACTGTGTTTGTTTTGTATTACCTTGGAGGCGTTGGAGCAGATCTGAGGTGTTTGAAGTGACCGATGGGGTGAGATCATCAGCTGACGATTGTTCTTCCTCCTCCCCGGGAAAGAGATCCTCAGCTATCTGATCCTGTGAGACACACACAAATAATAACATTTACAACAGAACAATAAAGCAAAGTAAACACAACAAAACTGAACAGACTAAGTATTAATCAACCGCATTTGCATTCTAAGGGTTGTCTCTCACCTTGTCCAGTGTCATGCCTGGCAGGCTGGCAGCCATGTGACAGGTCTCCTTCTCTGGATCTGACACTGTGTAGCCGTACAGAGCCAGCAGCTCCTCTAGAGGAAGCTCACCGGCCTACAAGGAGAGAGATACAGAGGGAGACAGTGACAGGTGGAGGATTGGGTTACCAACACATTTCTTGAATGTTTCCTGAATGTAACAAGACATATAGGAAAACAGACAAGTACTACCTGGACTATGTCTAATGTAAATATTGTTCTGGTTGATGCTACCAAAGTATAAAATCATCCCTTTCAACTGTCAAGATAACACACCGCTCTCTTTCTTCACTTTGCAGTTGGTATACAAATATGTAAAGCAACTCTATTATCTGTCAACTGCTGCTTCTGATGGGACAGTGTTTTATCTGCTTATCACTCCACCCAAATACTACATTACAGAATATTACCAATCATTTCATTTGAATGGCACTTCAATTAAAAAATGCAGAAGGAGAGGACAGTGAAACTACGAAGAGTGCTTAACTGTAGTTTCTGCTTTTTGTTTGTGTGAGTGCAGCATCCATCATCAGGAGTTCTTCTATGGGCTGACACAGATTTAAACCCTGGATTCATGTAGTGTGAGTATAATCAGAAAAAATGTGTTTGTGCAAAGGGAATTGAAGTTTCTCCTCCAAGTCTTTACAGTTTGTATAGTTAGCAAAAGTGTTAGTGAGAGTTGACATCATATATGCTAATAACATAGCATAGGGAATTAAATGTGGGGCTGAAAGTCTAAAAAAAAAAAAGATTTACGTATTACATATCAAGATTTTACTCAAGTGGCAACCTTCGGTCTAAAAATATGAGTCGTACGCAGAAGTGCTAAAAACTGCAGTTCATGGTTGATCTGCTTGAGGCTGGCTCCAGAAATACCAGAAACCACATACACACCAATTCAAAAAAGACGATCTTTACAGCAGAAATAAACATGTTTACAGCCTGGTACAAAAAAAAAGTGTACTCTGGTTAGCTAATTTCTCGATCGGCACACACTGTACGGTGGGCTGAATTTTTTTCTAACGCTGCAATTTCAAAGATATTGAGATTACGAGTCTTCCAATGAGAGGCACAGCTGACTTGATTGACAGGCGGGAACACTGTAGCTGTTGGCTAGGAGGCTCAAAGCCCGTCTTTTTTGCTTCACAATCGCTCGACAGCAGCAATATGGCTGCCGCCAACGATTAACCTCAAAACAGCGCTTCAGAAACAGATGGGTGACGTCTCGGATACTATGTCCATATTTTATACAGTATACATAGTAAACTAGAACAACCAGAAAACCCAGACAAAAAAAAGCTGACGTAATATTTTGGTAATTTTAGGGAATGAGTCAGTCTAAGTTGTTCCAAATTTGGACTTAAATCTCATGAAGTCATCACAGTTATAGAACATAGAATAACCTCCAAACTTTGGAAATAGGACCTTCCAAGAAGTTTGTGAATTCAGCACACTTTGTAGGACTACTTTCATTTAAAGAGGTTTTCTTTCTGCTGTTCAAGAAGAAATGCATGAAAACAATCTTCTTCATACAAGGACAATGGCTGTTTTCAAAACCGCCTACTATACTAGCAGTACGTACTGATTTGGCCAATATTCAGTATGTAGTAAGTAGTATGTGAACAAGAGCAAAATCTGCAGTATGACTCCCTGGATGTCCACTGATTCGGGATTTCACAGTATGCATCAGACCAGTCTGCCTCGCGTACTGTTTCCCACAATGCACAGCGCTCGTTACGCTTTTTCTTTCCTCTTCTTTTTTTGACAGGGGGAACTCAGTTTTTAGGTGCTTTGAAAACTATTTAATTCCATATAAACCACTTCCTAACTTTTTAGATCATAAGTGGATGGTAAAGAAGCAGTTTTGCTATCAGCTTGGCCGTTGTTTACTTCCACATTCCAAAACCAGAAATTCAGTGACGTCTGGTCCAGCGTACTGCAACACAGATCGAACAGAACAGTCATACTACAGACTAAATTCCAACGCAGTATGTACTAGGATATACCTACTGATTACTACATTAGTAAGTAGTATGTAGCAGGCCCTTTAAAAACAAGCCTATGACTACTCTGAACTGGGTGAGTAAATAATGTAACAGTGTTTTTGAGATGCCATATTCAAATTTCACATCAGAAACTACTGAATCCCTACAGCAACTAACTTTTATATTTGCAGACACTGCTGAACTCGAGCGTACAGTGTGGGACTGCGTTGCCATCTTCATGGGGTGAAAGTTCACCTCCAACTCCTCTAAGGCCTGTTGAAACTTCTGCTTCTCCTGCTGAGGGCCTTCATCTCTCTTCCTCATCGGTTCTCTGCTAGGCCACAACCTCCACAGTTATCTTCAGGGGCTCTTCACCCACCTACGGGAAAAAAACACAGACGCAGAGTATTTATTTTACACACATGCATGTGAAGTCATGTTAAAAAACAGCAAGGGGGTGCATTACAATGGAAACACATTCCTCTGTGCATCTGTGGCACTTGTGCACACACAAACAACATGAGGGATCAGATAGTGGCTGATCCTAGCTCATCCCATTACACATCAGCTGACTCCTGACTTTGAAACCACCCCTTCTTACTTAGGAGACCTGCTGTGGGGAAACATGTATCACTTCAAGGGTCATGCATTCATTATCAGGAGCACTCCCTTCTTGAAAAAAGCTGGTACTGTGATTGGAACCAGGTTGGCCTCACTGGGGGCTGTGGTGGAGAGATGCACACAGAAGAAGAAGAAGCTAGAGGCCATTCTAAATTACACAGATCATCCACTTAACAACTTCTTTGTGGACCAGAGAAACAGCAGCAGTGGACGACTCATCTCTCTGCGATGCAGGACTGAGATATCCAGACAATCATTCATCCCTGCAGCCATTAGGCTTCATAACTCTCTGGCCAATGGGAAATGAGCTAACAGACACCTGAATTACTTGATTTATGTGATTTTTTATAATTTTATCTGCCAGACACCTGAATTTCCCCCCTTGGGAGATGAATAAAGTGCATTCTATTCTATTCTAACTTCAATGTATTCAGTCTTACAGTAAATATTCTTTAGACTCCACAAAAAATGTCTGCACAACTCCATCTATTATGTTTGTTTTTGCTGTCTTACATCTTGAAATCAACACAGAAACACAGATGTGTTTCATACAGAAGGCAGATTGTTTTTCTCCAGCATCAGATCCTCTTACATGTGGATTTCAGAACAGAAGGACAAAGTCAAAGTGTGACGTACATCCTTCATGAAGACTTGTAAACTCAGGCCGCAAACAGAGGTGCAAAAAGTTCAGGGCAGGCAGTAAAGAGATGTTAACAAACCAACCCAACTTCACACAGGGTGCTAACACTCACTGCATCATATTGTACATCTACCGACAGCTTTTACGGGTGAATAAGTTATAAAAGTTAGTTGAAAGCCTAAATATTCATGCAACGTGCCTCTCCCAACCCATCGGGCGCTGTCTGTCTGACCAGGGGCGCTTTCCTGTGACTTGGTGCTGAACGTCTCTTCCTCTCTGGCTGTGGCAAGAAGGAAATAACTAGTTCTCAGTATTTCCGAAAGAGTTTACCGCCGCCGAGTCATGACATCTCCTCGAACTTTTTCACTCAATCCAATTTAACCGGCCGGGACACACCTGAAATAGTTCAGCAGCACCGTGTTAAACCCCGCCGGGCTGCCTATTGTCTCCCCGGCTTTACTATCAAGGCAGGGGGAATGGCTCTTTAAAGCCAAGAACGCGGAGAGAAGCGATACGCTGGAGAGGTTCTCCATTTCTCCCTCCGCTTCCCGGTTAAAATGCCCCCGTTCTAGCGCTCTTTCGGGCGGTGTTCTACGGACAGTGAACCCATCCACAGTCGTGGGTATTGTACGGGCTGACACAAGTCTGAAATACGGTCCAGTTTCTCTATCATTCGGGTCATTACATTCCTCGTTTTCGCTCACTTACCTCCGCCATTCCGTTTCTGCGCAAGCTGAGTATTGCCCGGATGTTGTAGGTCTGCTTCTCTGCACAGCTCCGTTTATTGCCGCAACGATTCAGCAACAGCGACTGTGCTGCACTAAGGTGTAGAGTTATACTGGCTTCTTTAGAATAATTCACACTATTTTGTGTTGCTGTATTGCTGGTATTTCAAAATATCTCCGTAGTTTTAACACACTTTCGGTATCAACTTCTAAATTCGGCTGTTATATTTATTTTTTGAAAAAGATGCAACGGACTTTAAGTATGTATACATATGCAGTGGTGGACAGTAACAAAGTTAATTTACTTGAGTACTGTACTTAACCCTCCTTTTATGTTCAGGATTTTTAAACTAATTTCAAAGTTCAAAAATCAAAAAGAAATTATTAAAATTATTTTTTGGTATGAAACTTCTTCTGCTTGGCTTAAGCTGAAGAAGGCCCTAATGTCACAGTGGATGAATGGCTAGAGGCTTTCAGAGGTTCCTTCAATTTTAGGCATTATATGTCTTCCAAAGTAGCTAAATACAGCATAAAAACATGGGCAGCATGTGACAGAAGAGGTGTCTCGTGGTAATTTATCAACATCACTTCATAAAAAAAACCCCATCTTAATTTAAAAAACAATAAACAAAAAGCTGTGTCATAAAAACGATTGTATTTATATTTAGGTATTTCCAATGTTCATAAAAATAAGTTTAAATTAATTTTTTTATGAAAAACGAGTGAACCATGATCTGTGCGAATTAAAGAACACCATTGCACTAAATATTGATTTAAATGGTCAGTAATGGAGTTGTTATGAGATCAAAAAATGTTTATTGGGATTTTTGGGCTTCTGACACTTTTGGATAATTAAATATGCACCGGGTCGAGGTGACCCAGGAACGTTATTGATGTCCCTAAGAAACAAACATAACAGGAGGTCTAAGTACATTTTTTGAGTATCTGTACTCTTAATTGAGTATTATTTTTTGGGGATACTTATTACTTTTACTCCACTACATTCAGAAGACAATTATTGTACTTTTTACTCCACTACATTTCAATCAATGATCTAGTTACTCACTACTTTAGTTTTGAAGTTAGCTCATTTGTTTAATTCCAGATTAACATTTCAAACTAAGTTGTCTGTGCATGGAGTAACTTAGTTGCTGTTTTTATTCCATGCTATAGTTTTTAGAGGTTTCAAGTAATGGTTTCTAGATAAACATAATGTGACCAAATGTACTCCTGTATGTATTCTTGACTGCATTTGTGTATTGGGAAAATACAAAGATTTGAGGTATCTTAAAAAGTACTTTGAATACTTCAGTTTTTTTAAAAGCAAGTACTTCGGTACTTTAACTCAAGTAATAATTTGACAGAGCAACTTTCACTTGTATTGGAGTAATATTTGACCTGGAGGATCTGTACTTTGACTTAAGTAATGAAGCAGTGTACTTTGTCCACCACTGTAAATTTGTACAAATAAAGTCAGGTATAACATAGTTTGTTGGTTACTTTCTATTTCATAATATACTATATTCTGCAATCCCTGTGCTAGCTGTGAGTTTCATCAACAGGCCGTCACTGAACATATCATTGAAAGGAAACCTAATGTGTCACCCTGCAACACATGGTAGCAGGACTATAGGCTTGTGTTCTTTATGAAGTGGGGAGGGGACTGGGCACAGTCAAAGCAGATAAAGATATAAGACTCTGTCCTCAGCCAATGGCTGCTTCCAGATCTCATGAGACACCATAGGCAAGTTAATGTATGTTGACCACACGTGACATAGTGCAACCACAAAATAATACTGATCATATGATGATGACTTAATGTGTTACACTGGGGAAAAGTATGCAGACTGCAAAAAGTTTTACATCAATTTAATAAAATTGAGTAGGGCCTGTGAAAAACAAGGGAGTGCGTTAACTTTAAATAATATGACCCTTCATTTTTTAAGTTTTACCACATTTAAACTGCATAAGGTATTCATATGTGAGCACAATTTACCTGTTAGTTAATACATCAGATTTTAAGGAAGCCCAAAAAAGACATCATTCTGGTCTTGCATGTTTCTGTTTGTGGATCCTAGTAGTGAAGTATGGCCTTCTTTGAAGTGAACCTCTACTTCAACTTCATGGTATTAGAGGCTACTCAAAGTGTGAAAACATTAAAATAATGGTTGCTCACAGATGAATTGTTAAACTGAATTAGGACTTGCTCCTTAAAAATGACTTTACATGGTTTTCATAATATGTTTCTTTTCTTGATATCCTTTTTAACATGGTTTAACATTAACATTGCACAGGAAAAGTACACACTTTTAAGGCTACCTGAAAACGGATTAACTAAAAAAACGTGTTCGGGCTGTTCGGACTCATTGCAATTTCATGCTTTCCTACTTTGTCAACATCACCTCAGTCATTGTGTGCCAAAAGGTATGGCAGATTGTGTTCAACAAAAGGCTAAAGCACACAAAGAAAACACAACAAAGCACATTGTTATTTGGAAAGTAACTGCATGCTCTGGATTTTCTGATTGTGTCAGGTTTAGTCTTTTTGTAGTAGTGTATATGAGTGTGTGTTCTTAAGTATGTTTGTGTGTATGACAGTGATAAGTCAGTATTGGAGGTGAGCTATTCTCAATTACTTTGATTCTTAAGCGTTATGAGTAATTAAAAAAATGTAGTCTGTTTTAGTTTAATATAACTGCACAATAAGAATTTCAACACTAAGGGATAACAGGCTAATTGTAAAAAAAAACAATAGGTGTAAACATACTGGAAGTCAATTCACAATTGTGTGATTGTACAGCTGACAGGTAAACAGAAATGCTGCTGACCTAGAAGTTCTGTAGACATGGCAAGCCAAACATGCATATTTAGATTAACAGGGAACATCATATACATGTTGCTGGATATTCATCCATCAGAAATATACATACAATTTTAGTTCTTCATTAATCTGCATATCCATCAAATGCTGCTTTCACAACTGTTAATTTTAACATGTGAGAGGTCATGGTGTTAATCTGCCCATATGAGGACAGTACGTGAGGTGTTCATCAACAGGCAGTTCCTCTCTCATAAAGAGACCTCTCCTCTCTTTATAACCCCCCTAATGAAAATGTTTTAGTGGGGTCATACAAGCAAGGACACCTCATTGTGCCGCATGTTTTTTTCAGAGAGTCTGTCACTTGATGTGTTTTTGGAGTGAATAGGAACAGAGCTGCTCACAAAAAGAACAATTGAGTGTTTTTGCACAACCTTGTTGTTGGTATGTACTGTGTGAGCTCTACAAGGGCACAGGTGTTACACTTTATATCACAGCCCACACATTTCTTTTATTGTGCTTTGCTTAACAGTAAACCACCCACTACAAAATGGACAACAGAGGAGAAAGCAGGAGGCTATAATGAAAGTGTTTACAATAAGAATTAATTTGAGGTACTAGTTTGTTTGACCGGGTGTGTGAAGCAAGGTTCTGTAATATCATTATCAAAAGAACGGGTTTGGAAGTGTGGGAAATTATCGGGCTGCAATATTCATATTTTGAGACACTTTTATGGTATGAATTAATTAGATATTGCGTTATACTAAAACAGTTTTCATGTGCTTTTATGCCTTCTTTTTGTCTTACAAATGAAGTATGAACAATAATTCTTGACGATGAAAATAATAATGTCACAAGAAAAAAATCTGTCTACTAAAATGCCATCTACTGATAATTATTTCATGATGTGACTGAGAGCAAT
The DNA here is from genome assembly GCF_009762535.1 of Notolabrus celidotus. Lineage (NCBI taxonomy): Eukaryota > Metazoa > Chordata > Actinopteri > Labriformes > Labridae > Notolabrus > Notolabrus celidotus. Next base: position 16,620,775 of record NC_048273.1, on the reverse strand, counting down.
AGACAAACTGAGAAAGTAAACCTTGGGTAAACTCGAAGTACTACTTTTAGGTTCAAGATTAATGTTCTGAATGCTGAGGATGAAATTTACGTTGAAAGATTTTATAAGTGAAGTAAAGAAGTGACTCCCTTTCTGTGATTATACATTTTGAATTTGAAAAAAAGAACACACAAATCATCCTCACAAATGTGATATGTACTGTATGTTCTGTAGCATGGTCTGTTAAGTTGCTTTTATTAAGTGTTACGTGACAAACCATAAATAATACATTCCATCATGGTTGTCTTAATCGTTCAGTCCTTGGTTTGTGGCTCTAACTCAGTGACAGAAGCTCTCCAGAGCCTGAAGGACTTTTCTCTTAAAAGAGAGTGGACAGTCAGAAAGACTGAGATACAAGGAGGGCATACTGAGGGCAGAATGAAAAATTAGTTCTGTAAACACTCAGATCTTAAACAGTTCATCAGTGTGCAAAAGGTTACTCAGATCTACTTATGCCTTTTAACTGTTTTCACCACTCTTAATTCTGTAGGTCTTTTCAAACTGTAAAGGCAAGGAGATTTGAGGACTGTCGCAGATCCAGGAGTGCGTTAAACTTGTCCTTGCAGTATGGGCGTGTCAAGACTTTATGGACTATGGGTGGCCTGACTCATGCAGGGGTGGCATGAAGTATGTGTGTGCACATCAACATACAACTTAAAAAAGTAACTCAACAGAGAGACAACTTATTTTATCATCTGATCATTGAGAACACAAAAAGAATATGTTTGTTTAAAGTCAATCGTAGCCTTCTTTCAAAAAAAGGTTTTGGTAATCTCCTGCACACTGACTGTCTAAGTTTTTATTGACAAGTCTCAGTAGTCTCACTGATAAATGTATTGTTGACAGTCTGACAGTTCTCAGGAGTTTGCTTGCAGTTTTTGATGGACTGATTTCTCTCCTACACACCTGTCTTATGAAATAGATGTGTGAAGTATTTTCCTACAATTTAAAAGAACCAACAAAATAAATTGTGCGACATCTAAAAAGAAAACTCCTCGCAGCCAGTTGCAACTCAGTGCAGATTGTTGATTTTATTCTTTATTCTTCATTCTTTATTCTTTATTCTTTATTCTTTATTCGGATCCCCAGTAGCTTCCAAAATGTGGTCGTTAGTCTACCTGGGGTCCACACATAACAATAAAAAACAGTAATGTACAATCACAATTCAAAACATCTTAAAAGATATAACAAAATATTGTTGAACATGAAATAAGCCATAGCAACCCTGAGGTGGCCAATCAGATTTAGGGGGGGGGGGGGGCATACCGCCCCTGTAGACATGCCCCTGCCTTGCAGACACTGGGATGAGAACTTTGCTAACCTGCAGTTAATGTACATCTAAAGCAGCTGCTACATGAAAGCTTTTAGATTACAGGTCTCAGTTTACACAAGATTTTGGTGACAGAACTAACTTAATACACATTGAGAAAAAACAACCTCCGCCTTGTGATATAGATGTTTACATGTGATGATTGTGCTGCTGCATGGGGCAGCCAGCAAGTCAAGATGATTGTGTGAACAACAGTGATCACTCTAAATGAGAACAAATTTCCTTTTCAAATATTTGCTTGTATTGAAGAGTTTCTCAGAGATGGCCAGTTGGACCAAGGGTTGACCTTTCCCCAGATCCACCCATGACTGATCTTTGATCTCCGTTTTCATCTAAAAACTACTGTGCTGTCACAAGAGCTTGCCACAAACTGAAATCCAATCCATACACATACGAGTACAGTATGACTCCACGAGGCAGCGTATGACACCATGTGACACTTCATGTCAACATGTGTGACATAAGTATGCACAGTCTTTTCAACAACAGGACATATTAATGGACTTGGATTTGATTTAATGTATGTTGGACAACTTAAATGAAAATGTATAAAAATGTAACTCTCTGTAAATAATTGGACAGACAGCACAGTAGGAAACTTTGCCTACTTCACTGCACAACAAAACTAAAAATCTTTAAAGTCCACATGGTCTTACAAACTGTAAGAAGCGAGGGAGTTACTACAATAAAGAACAACATCATAGAATACAATGCAAAAGAAGATAAGAAGGTTAGTTTATTTCTTCAGAACTCAGCCTTTTCCTCTTGTATGTTCAAACAATTATGAAATAACGTCAAACGTAGTTCCTCATCTTAACATCTAATTGAAAAAGAAAAGAAGGAAGGAACCGTTTCCTCATTCTTTACTAACTTCCTGGGAATGTCCATGATTTTCTGAGCTGGCTGGTTAGCGGTAAATCGCAGAGCACATGGTCATCAGCAGACTTGGACCAACCTACCAACACCCCCATGATGACAGCATGATACTTCTAACAGTATGAGGTTACGCACACATTCTTTCACATGTTTGTTAAAGAGGTTTTAGTGTCTGTTTTTCAAAATTAGAATCCAGACATACTTACATAAGGGAGTAAGGCAACTTAAATGTATCATGCAGTGAAATGATTTTGGTCTATACAGTGGTAAAGTGTAGTCTGTCATCAGGCAGACAGTCAGTCAGTGCACATGTGTTGAATATCCCAGTAGCACATGCCTTTGTAAGCCACCAGCCAACAAGAAGTTATATAACACCTCATTTTATAACTAATACTGAGCTGAGTTCTCTTAGAAAAAAAAGGATTATTGGGACTCTTAATACTTCAGGTTTTTTTTATATTTGTTTATAATTTACATTGGTCTGTCACTTTGTTTTGAGCACAAATTAACCATGTATCACAATGTTGTGGCTCAACAACTACCATTCCACAAGGGGGCAATGCTGTCCTGTGCATGGCTTGATCCAGGAATTGAAACCTCCAGCCTGACAACTAACATTTTTTCCGGTAGTCAACAACCTGTTTTAGCTATGCACAGGTACCAAGAGTCAAACAGAAAAGCTAAGTAGGTGGTTGTTGTTGTGTATCCTGAGAGCATTAGCTCCATACTCCATGTATCTGTGCCTGTGTGGTTCACATGGGATAAAGGAGATTACTTGCAGAGCAGAGGAGTCATAATTGGTCTAATTTTCTGTCTGCTGGCTGCTCTGTTTACGCTCAGGTTTCTGCATGCATACTAATATGACTCACGACACACGTCTGTCTATGACTTGTAATTTTTTCATTGTGTGAAAGGTAGTTGAGAACTGATGAGTAAACTCGGAAGCTAAGTGCTGCTTTATGGCTCACACATTGTCTGTGCACATTTTCAGGTCAGCACCTTTTCTTATTCTCTTAGTGACAATGTATGCTGCTCTTTCTTCTTCTTCTCTGTCTGTCTGTCTCCCACTCCCTCTCTAAACAGGATGTTTGTGTCTCAGCGGGACAGCCGGCAGCGGACCAGCACAAAGCTGATGACCAGATAGCATGGCTGTGGAGTGCCCAGCTCTCCCAGCGCTCTGACAGATTAACTGGGATTTAGAGCTTCCATTCAGATTCCCGACTAAACCAACACACCGCAAAGACACAGCAAAACACAGGAGGTCATGCAGCCAACAGCACGCCTCCCCTGAGAGGCGGCTGCCTTGGTTGTGGAACCCCCCTCACATGTTTTATTTCAAATTGCTTCTCAGGCTCACGAGTATCATGAATACACAGGATAATAATGCCTTGTGAGACAAGCAGGGAAGTGATGAATGTGACAAAAGAAGAAAATGAGCAGAGAGGTTCCACTGGTTATCTAAAAAAGACAAAGACTGATATGTTTGTGTGCTGATGCGCTGACAGCTATTGTCCCAAAAGAGGAACCAAGCCTGAAAGAACAGTGCTTTATGGTATCTCATAATTCAGCCTGCAATGATTGTTACATTCAAAGGTGATATCATGGGGCTCATGAGACTTGTATTTCCGTGTATTGTACCACACTGTGTGTGAACACGACATGGTTAATATGTGAAGCCTGGCTGGGCACTGTGGAGAACAGGATCTGAATCATGGGTACAAGTTGTTTCATGGCAAAACAATGTCACACACGTCTGAGTTATCTAATCACAATTAATTGTTATATAAAGTCATGGAAAAGAGAGCTTACAATAAGAGGAAAAGTAGCAACCCAATAAGAATTTTTAGGATTTCCACAGATATCTATTATGTAAGAAACTACAGTGTCAATAACTAACAGCAACATAGCAGTTAATAAATAACAGGAACAGTCTAGTACAAAAGCAAAAGCAGGAAAAGTGCTGTCATTACGGTAATCTCCTGACACCGTGTTCTGTTCTCTTGTTTTATTAATAGTCTGATGGAATTTTACCATAGAAGAAGAAGAAGCTTTCATGGAAACAGTGGAGGGCATTTCCTGTGAGAGGCAACAAGCTCGAATAAAAACACAGGAGTGGAAAGATGTTTCAGGCGCTGCCCTGTCCTGTTTTAGCCTCTCTCCACCCTCAAACCCCATTCTCTATCTTATTTGTGACTCTCATCCCAAAACCTTCCTCCACTTACCATTTTAGGTCCTAATTTACGTCATAAGTATCTCCAGAGCAGAGTTGGGAGAATATTCAGTTTGTATAAGGTGTCACTTTTCAAGTTGCCGATGTGGAAACATGCCAAATGATGTCTGTCGAATAAAAGGATAAACAGAATTCCGTTTTGACCCAGAGCAAGGATCAAAGAAGGTCAAACACGAACCTCTAAAAGTGTTCACCTCCAATTGGACTAACACAACTGATGCTCTGTTGGAGGGATTTCCTCACATCTTGATTTTTTTCAAACATGCACAAGTACCTGAGTGTGAATTAGACCAGTAAGTGGTGTCATTAAGTCACCGACGCCCAGACACATAGGCCTTTCACACTCAGGAGTCGCTGTGTACACACATGTGCCATAGATACAGCGCACAACCAGTCTACTGTTTGAATCCACGGTTAACCTGCCATCATACCAGCCCCCCTTTTACCTCCGTACAATCAAATGTTCTGGGAGTGGTCTGAATTATTACATCACAACTCAACGGTCACTGATTTTTAATGCTCTGAATTATATGCGGTCTCACCACTTACAAGCTGCTACTTGGTGTAAATGTACAGTGTTTTCCAACAGCTTGATTTCCAATGGAAGTTTACTGGGGAATACAAGCAGTTCAACAAAATGCATAACAAACTAAATCATGCTTTTTAAGATAACAAAAATGTTGTCCATGTGCACAATTCTCTGCAGTTCTCGAATCAGCAATATGGTGCTTGATGTTTTGTGGCTAATGATAGCCGTAGCTAATGCTACTTTGTATTTTTTCGTTACATATTTTTTGAGATGGCGACTTTTCAGGTGATTTGAAAGAGTTGTTGCAAGTTGCAAACGTTTGTCCTCCACTCACATTGGAAAAACATACACACCAGAGACGCCATTATATTTACTCTTTTGTTGGCTTGTTGCGGCCATAGACTATTAAAGAGTAGACGCCGCATTGCCTGCTGGGGCGCAAGAAATACGGCCGACATCTTGGTCCGGTCATCCTACCCATGATCCTACCTGTAAACGTAAACTGAAGCAGCAGAGACTTCAAGATGCCAGAGCACTGTATGGCAAAATACCTATAATACATCACATATATCACATATCAGAATATTCTATTACTGTTAAGCCCACTATGAATATTAAAATATGCCAAACCATGTGTCCTGTATTATACCTACATGTATGACTTTGCAGAAAAAAAACCCTGCATGAAAATCAGTTTAGTATTTAGCGAGTTATGATTGATTAAATGCGCTGACACTTAATTGCGCCTGCTAAACAGATTACACTGAGTGGAACTGGTGACCGGACCAAGGTTGCGGCCCCACGGCTCGTCAGTGCCAATAGGTAGTAGCGGTCGATGCAGCGTCTACTCTTTATATGTATATGGTTGCGGCTGCACTTGTACTTCTTCTCTGTATGTAATGGTGGCTCATTTACTGCCACCTTCTTTGTCGGAATGTAACTTGTTAATAAGTAGAAAAAAACTACTGTTGTCTGTTCTTTTTAATTAATAACATTTAATGTTAATAATTGTAATAATGAATAATGTTAAACATATATCCTTTATTGGGCTGATAACTTATCGACCTGACATATCAAGCATCCCGTTTTTATAAAAATAATCATTGTAGTCCTAATGGTCTTTTTGCTTTTGTAAATCAGGAAGAAGATTTAGTATCAATTTTAGTCATCAAACACCAAGACATGCTCACAGGGGCTTCTAGTTGTGAATTTCCATAAGCCTAAAAAACGTACACAAGTTTGAAAAACAGTTTAAGTCTGTAGGCTGTGCCTTCCTTGATTGTTATTTTCAAACAATGGCAGTCCGTTGATTTTCCCCAAAGACTGTGTTTCTGTCAACCCTTTAAGGCTATATTTAAACTAACATTTTCCAAGGCAGCAAGAATGCCAAATGAGAGTCTTGTAGAGCTGGTAGTCCGCTGAGAGGTCACGTCTTTATCTTTTGGTCGGCGTCCATGGAAAACAATCCATCAGAATGAGAGCTGCAGAGAAAACATGGAGTCCAGCAAGCTTAACCTCTTTGGAAGTACACCTTTTTTATATCATTATCATTGACTCCATCTTGGTAAAACTTGAGCCTGTGGTCAAAAATGTATCTTGTGACGTACCTTAATCTGGGTATGTAGAACCAAACATTGCTGGTGTTTGTCACAGTGTAGCAGTGTGAAGTTGAAATAAACGAGCTGAAACCTAACACATACCTAAATGAACATGATAAGATCGCATTTGCAAGCTAAAGCATTCCAAATATTCTTGTGATAAAAGCAAGAGCACAGACCGTGCTTGGAAAATGTGTGTAAGAATAATTTCTCAGTATTGGTAGTGGCTCGTAAAGTTGGTGGACTTGATGGAGGCATACGTTCCTTTTCCTGTGTTGGAGGTTTGATTGTTTTGGTTAGGACTCCAGGGGAAGGGGTCCAAGGCAAGGGCAATGTTGTAACAGTTGTGCGTTTGTGTGTGTGTGTTTGTGTGAGCATGAGTCCTTACATCTGCTGGGATAGCTTAAGCTCTGTGAGAAAGCTGTTGTGGAGGTACTTGGTTTTGAGGTGGTTCAAAAAATGGAAAGGATGAGCTCAGAAGGTAGACAGCTCTTTCGTGTTTATACAGAGGGCACATGAGACCTCAGACAGACCTGGACCTGACACACCATTGTTGGCTCCACTGTTTGCAGCCCTCCTTGTTTATTTTCCCTCCACATTCCCTCCATGTAACCCCTGTCCACCACCGTCTCCTTTCCCTTGGTCCCTCATTCACTTTACACTCCACGGATAAACAACCTGTGACCATCACAGTCAACCTTTCTTCTTTTCTGTTGAAGCATGCTGCAGTTGGACCCCCTCTATATGCTCCACACCAGTGAAGCTGCCACAACACACTGGCAGCCACAGGAGGACAGATGTGGGATGACTGGTTTTGCTGGGTGGGTGGTGGAGACAGCTGTGATCTCTGCAATATGCTGGACTGTCATGTGTTTGACTTATAAACACATGCAGACCTCAGCACTGCAGGCCAGGGACTTCATTGTTTGTGTGTCTGGCTGTGTGAGCAAGGATGCGTACAACCCCACAGATAAACAACAAGAACAAATGCCCCCCAGATGTCAAGAATTCTCCAAGCTACTGTGCATTAGTTTGAAGAGGATAAATTACATCTGTAGCCAATTATAATGCCACATGGTGTCAGTCTTTTTGTCAGAAGATTACTCAGTGGGACTGCTATTCAGGTCTGGGGGTTTTAATTGTTATCCGAGAGGGTAAAATGGTAACGTAACGTAGTAATTATTATTAAGTCTAGTTATTTAGTAATAAATAATAGTGTATATAACTTAATTAATTAACTAGGGCTCTAGTAGTGATGGGAAGTTGGCTCTTTTCAGAGAGCCAGCTCTTTTAACTCGGCTCCCAAAGAAAAGCCGGCTCTTTCGACTCCCGAATGGCTCTTAATTTAAGATCTTTTGTAGCCGTATATTTTACCTTAACTTTGCAGAAAAAAATGGTTTGTGTTTAAAACCCTTTTACGTACGGTGTTTTTATGAAAAGCCTTATAATTGACCAATTTTGTGCATTTATTCTTATCCTAACCCTAGGGTTAGGGTTAGGGTTATGAACAAGGTTAGGGTTATGATTAAATTTGGGGTTAGGGTTATGATTAGGATTAGGGTTAGGGTTAGGATTAAGGTTAGGGTTAGGGTTATGATTAGGGTTAGGGTTAGGGTTAGGGTTATGATTAGGGTTAGGATTAGGGTTAGGGTTATGATTAGGGTTAGGGTTAGGGTTAGGGTTATGAACAAGGTTAGGGTTAGGATTAAGTTTGGGGTTAGGGTTATGATTAGGATTAGGGTTAGGGTTAGAGTTAGGAATAGGGTTAGGGTTAGGGTTAGGGACAGGGTTAGGGTAATCATTGAGGTTAGGGTAATGATTAGGGTTATGATTAGGATTAGGATTAGGGTTATGACTAGGGTTAGGATTAGGGTTAGAATTAGGGTTAGGGTTACATTTAGGGTTAAGATTAGGATTAGGGTTAGGATTAGGGTGAGGGTTATGATTAGGGTTATGGTTAGAGTTATGATTAGGATTAGGGTTAGGGTTAGGGTTACCAGAACCAAACTCAAGCAAACAGAACCAAAACAAACTCAAGCAAACAGAACCAGAACCAAACTAAAGCGAACCGAACCAGAACTGAACCAAAACTGAACCAGAACTGAACCAGAACCAAACCAGAACCTAAACTGAACCGAACCAGAACCAAACCAGAACCGAACACGAACCGAACTAGAACAAAAACCGAACCAAACCAGAACCGAACTCAGGCAAACAGAACCAGAACCAACTCAAGCAAATAGAACCAGAACCAAACCCAACCAAACCAGAACCTTACCAGAACCTTACCAGAACCGAACCAGAACTGAACCAGAACCAAACCAGAACTGAACTCACGCAAACAGAACCAACTCAAGACAACAGAACCAGAACCAGAACCAAACCCAAGCAAACAGAACCAGAACCAAACTCAAGCGAACCGAACCAGAACCGAACCAGAACCGAACCAGAACCTAAATTGAACCGAACCAGAACCAAACCAGAACCAAACCAGAACCAAACCAGAACCAAACCAGAACCGAACTCAGGCAAACAGAACCAGAACCAACTCAAGCAAACAGAACCAGAACCAAACTCAACCAAACCAGACCCAGACCAGACCCAAACCAGAACCGAACCAGAACCAAACCAGAACCAACTCAAGCAAACAGAACCAGAACCAGAACCAAACCCAAGCAAACAGAACCACAACCAAACTCAAGCAATCTCAACCAGAACCAACTCAAGTCAACAGAAACGACAACCCAACTCAAGCAAACAGAACCAGAACCAACTCAAGTAAACATTATTAATGTCCTCAGGTTGGCATTGAGAAAAATCAGAGGTTAGGGTTATGATTAGGGTTGTGATTAGGGTTAGGGTAAGGATTAGGAGTAGGGTTAGGGTTAGGGTAAAGGTAAGGGTTAGGGTAAGGATTAGGAGTAGGGTTAGGGTTAGGGTAAAGGTAAGGGTTAGGATTAAGGTTATGGTTAGGATTAGGGTTAGGGTTAGGGTAAGGATTAGGAGTAGGGTTAGGGTTAGGGTAAAGGTAAGGGTTAGGATTAAGGTTATGGTTAGGATTAGGGTTAGGATTAGGGTTATGATTAGGTTTAGGGTTAGGATTAGAGTTAGGGTTAGGGTTAAGATTAAGATTAGGGTTAGGGTTATGATTAGGGTTAGGGTTAGGATTAGGGTTAGGGTTAGGTTTAGGGTTAGGGTTGGGGTTAGGATAAGGGTTAGAGTTATGATTAAGATTAGGGTTATGATTAAGGTTAGGGTTAGGGTTAGGATTAAGATTAGGGTTAGGGTTAGGATTAGGGTTAGGATAAGGGTTAGTGTTAGGATTAGGGTTAGGATTAGGGTTAGGGTTAGGGTTATGATTAAGATTAGGGTTAGGATTAGGGTTAGGTTTAGGGTTATGATTAGGGTTAGGGTTATGATTAGGGTTAGGGATATGATTAGGGTTAGGGTTAGGATTTGGGTTAGGATTAAGATTAGGGTTAGGGTTGGGGTTAGGGTTAGGGTAAGGGTTATGATTAGGGTTAGGTTTAGGGTTAGGGTTAGGGTTATGATTAGGGTTAGGTTTATGATTAGGGTTAGGGTTAGGGGTGGGGTTAGGGTTAGGGTTGGGGTTATGATTAGAGTTTGGGTTAGGGTTATGTTTAGGGTTAGGATTAGGATTAGGAGTTGGGGTTAGGGTTAGGAGTTGGGGTTAGGGTTAGGAGTTGGGGTTAGGGTTAGGAGTTGGGGTTAGGGTTAGGAGTTGGGGTTAGGGTTAGGGTTATGATTAGGGTTATGATTAGGGTTAGGATTAGGGTTAGGGTTAGGGTTAGGGTAAGGGTTATGATTAGGGTTAGGGTTAGGGTTATGATTAGGGTTAGGGTTAGGGTTAGGGTTGGGGTTATGATTAGAGTTTGGGTTAGGGTTATGTTTAGGGTTAGAATTAGGGTTAGGGTTAGGGTAAGTATTATCATTAGGGTTAGGGTTAGGGTTATGATTAGGGTTAGGGTTAGGGTAAGTTTTATCATTAGGGTTAGGGTTATGATTAGGATTAGGGTAAGGGTTAGGATTAGGGTTATGATTATGATTATGGTTAGGGTTAGGGTTAGGATTAGGATTAGGGTTAGGGTTATGATTAGGGTTAGGGTTATGTTTAGGGTTAGGGTTAGGGTTAGGATTAGGGTAAGGGTTACCAGAACCAAACTCAAGCGAACCGAACCAGAACCGAACCAGAACCTGACTCATGCAAACAGAACCAGAACCAACTCAACCAAACAGAACCAGAACCAAACTCAACCAAACCAGATCCGAACCAGATCCGAACCAGATCCGAACCAGATCCGAACCAGACCCGAACCAGACCCAACCAGAACTGAACCAGAACCGAACTAGAACCGAACCAGAACCAAACTCACGCAAACAGAACCAGAACCAACTCAAGCAAACAGAACCAGAACCAACTCAAGCAAACAGAACCAGAACCAGAACCAGAACCAAACCCAAGCAAACAGAACCAGAACCAAACTCAAGCAAACAGAACCAGAACCAACTCAGGTAAGCAGAAACAAGAACCAAACTCAAGCAAACAGAACCAGAACCAACTCAAGTAAACATTATTAATGTCCTCAGGTTGGCATTGAGAAAAATGAGATGCCTCAGCTTGGATGGGCTGATTTGATTTCTCCTCTCATTGAGTATTTGCCCTGTCTTTGAGAAGAACCCTTACCCTAACCCTCTCTGAAGAAACAGATAAAGCCACAATACACAGCCTCCCCTCCATCACCTGTATCCTATATCCTCACATGTGATTGGCCACATGGCTGCCATGCTGACCAATCAAAACAAAGTTCTGCTGTGAGCAGAGCTGGGGCTTGGCACTCTCACAGTGCTCTCAGAGCCGATTAAAAAATTAACTAGGGCTCTCAATGTTCAGTTCAGTGTTCTTGAATTGGTATGCTGATTTGTCCCTTTCTGTATGCCATAGTTAAGCGACTGCACTGTCTTTCTGCTAACTGTGATGGAAATGGGGAAACGAGAAGGACAATAATGGCACATTTCATCTAATTAAAACTCACAGATTGCTCAGTAGACAAAAAGTAATACGAATTTTGTGTAAACGGAATTGAAATATCAACAGATTAATTCAAGTTTGAGCTACCACCTACAAGCTAAGCATACAGATGTGGCTAATTAGAATGATGTCAGAGGTTAGCTGTATCATAAAAGTTGGGGGGCACTATTTTTAATTGTGTGAAGTACAGGATAATTATGATGATTAGATACTTCTTTAGAGAGTTGAAAATGTATCACCTGTCCATTTTTGGACCATTCTGTTTATATGAGCCAAGGGTAAATCTTCCTCTAGTGTTACATTGCTATTAACTTCTATGGTTTCAGGAAAGGGATTTATGTTTTTTTTCCATTAGATTCTTGGAACAAGCCACAGTAAAATGATGACTGACTCATCTCTGGTGAGAATTGTTTTGATTGTATTGATTTTGGTGCTCCCTGTGGACAATGTGATACCTCTTAAATCTTTGCTGATCTTATCCTGCCCTTGTTTAAGTCATGTTTCCTGCTTTATTTACAGTCACTCAAAAAGAATATTTGTAAAAAAAAGTTTCTACTCACTGTGCAAATTGCCCCCATCTGACGCCTACCCCCTTGCAGTGATTATAGGCATTCAAAGTTACAATATAGAAATGGTCAGTTTCTTGCTATTGATTGAATATGGTTTTATTGCTTTTATAGTTTTCAATGAACATTTCCAAAAATAATACATGTACTTCAACAATCAAGTAAGTTTAGTGTTTCAGTTAAATTTCTTTGTTGTGCTACAATTGGCAATCTAGTCCCTAAAATATTTATATACCTAGGGCAGGTTGACCAAATCTGCCTTTTTTTTCACTCTTTCATGTGCATTTTGTCAGGTTAATTTGGTGGAGTTGACCTGTTTTTGGGTCCTTTGTCAGCAGTCACAGCAGGCCTGTCTAATGAGATGTGAAGTGTGTTTTTAGCCTTTATGTTGTCCAGCGTGTCTCTGGAGCCGGGGAGCTTTAGGATGGCCGTGCCCGGTTGCAGACCTGTCTTACTGTTGTTGCTGGTTGAGCGCTCACCATGATGGCCTTTACTACCTCTGCAGATCTCTATCGAGCCTTTCTTTATGTGGAGCATCACCGCGTCACACACGCCACAGAGCCTACTGTCAGTGAGGGGCTGTGAGCCTCCCTGTGACTGATGGCCATTCACACAGTAATTCATTCACAAACATACTCCATTCATTTCACAGAGCCACTATAGCGGGGTCACATGCTTGCAAAATACCTCTGTATGGAGAATGTGAACACAATTATGCCCACACACTCTAACCCTTTTATATATTTGCATAGACTATAACAAAGTTATGCTTTGTTTGTCTTTAAAAAGTTTGATAAAACTGATAAAACGTTATTTGTATTGTTATCTACACATTACATTTCCTTGAATGAAAACCTAGGAATGTGTTGCAAAAACAAATACAATTTAATAAAGTTTACATTTTCAAAAAAAAAAAAAAAAAAAAAAGGTCATTGGACAAAAGGCCATGACAATATGACAGAAATTAGAGGTAGCATTCTTTGAAGGACCCAGCTTTCGCAGCCTGCTTAGAGAGCTCAGACCAAACTGTAATCAGAGGGTCAGAGGATTTCTGGTTTACGTCACCAGGTGTTCCCGCCCTCTCATTATGTGCGACTCCTGTTGTGTTCTAACTTTTAAAGCTGCAGTTCTAGCAGTTCTAGCAACATAGCATATTATTTTACAGATAATTTGATGTGCCATCCCATTGAAATTGGTGCTCAATGAATCATGGGATTTATTTGGCCATGAAGGATGCATAAGGTAGGATGCATTCGTAGGCCTCAAATGTTAAACACGGTCTCCAATGCAAACATCTTCAATAGCGCTTACACATCTCAAATCACTAACTGTTACGCACCCCTACATGATAACAGCCACTGACTAAGCTGCCTACCTGCAATGTTGATACAACATGACTGATTATAAGCCTATCTGGACATGATTTCCATACAGTAATATATTTATTGATCAGGAGCCAATATAGTATGGCTCTTCAACATTCTGTGTACATGCCTTTCTAAATAGATTCCTCTCAACCTCTATACTATGATGAGTTTAATACAACTGACTGTTGCTGTTTTCAAAGGGAATGTCTATCATAACAAGTGAAGAGTGGTTCTTGCTTTTTTAAATAAAACTAACAAAATCTCAAACTAGAGCAGTTTGTGCTCATTGGCACAATCCAATAGGATTCAGATCATAGGAAAGACCTCCACTAATTTCATAAGAAAGACTAAAGCTTTTGGTATCTAGGTAACGTTCTTTCTCTAAAATTTGAGCCTGGGAGATGGCTAGCTTGCTGTGGGTTTTGCTGAACTCTTGTCAGTAGCTACAGTTAGCTCTCTATAAGAATCCAGCACAGAAAAGTCTAAAAAATGATCTTATATACGTTTTTCTGTTGGTTTTGGTTGGGTAAAATTGGAAGCAAAGCTGGAGGTTAAAATGGTATCAGGTCTCTGAGCAAAATACTGTGCTGTGTCAGCTCTAATGGTAACACAGTGCCCAAATGACACTTTGAACACTGAGGCCTTATCACTAATGAGCCACCAGAATGATTGATTACCAATTATTGATTGTTTTGAAGTTTTCTCTATATTGTAAAAGTCTTGCCCTATTCCCCCAAGTTTATTTTTGTAAAACCCAGTGACTTACTATTATAAAGGCGAATTACACAAGCTTGTTCATGAATGGCTAAAGTGATTCTAAATCTGTACTGATGGCATTTTTGGACAGAGTCTGGTCTGTTTCTGTCAGTGGGTTACTTCTTTCTCAGGCTTCTGCTTAATTTCTTGTGGAAATCTGAAAGTGACGGGTTGGAGCAGGGCCAGGACTGTCAAGAGATTGGCGGTGTGTTGGATATTGGGGGTAGTAGATGGTGTATGATTGGGGGTCTGTGAACAAAAGTGGTGCATGAAACACTGGACTATGTCACCATTAGTCCCAGTCTCACAGGAAATGTACCTTTGACCCTTTCTTAAAGAACAGCAGACAAACAATGCACAACCAGCCAAGACAAATAAACATCCCAAAATAGTAATGCCCAATTCCTTCATGTTACGGATGCACATTTTCTGCAGGGTAAGGTGGTCAACAACTTGATGTTTGAGTTTACCTAATGGAGAGTCATCATTCGGGTGGGGAAAGCATCCTGATAAGCACATACATCAAGCCCACGCTCAACTCTTCACAAACTCATTCATCTTATGTTCACACGCATGCACATACATGCAAACACACTCCCACACACAAACACAGTCTTATACAAGCTTTCCCAGACATCAGAGAAGCAGTTCTGAGAAAATCGGGCATGAATGTTTACATGACTGAGGTCGGAGTTATTTTTGACATATTTTGGCAAAGCAAAGGCTTGAAGGCTGTTTCGTGTTTAAGGCCCCCTATTGTAAAGAAAATAAACAACACAATAAAGATCCTGACTTTGGAAGTTCTAGAGTGAGAGTGTGAGAACAGATGTGCTGACATTTTAAAGAGGCGGGAGCCATGGGTTACACTCACTTACTGTTGATTTCAGTCCAGAGCTTTTCTGTTATACTTGACTCTCAACATATAACATAGTACTGTGAGTGATCTTATTCTCAGATTGCTGATTTTTAATCACGATTAACATTATATTGTGTGTGATATCATGAAATCAGTCTGTGTTTCATTCAGGCATCTCATAGATAAGTCAACTACTTCCCCTTCCTCACAGGTAATTCCTGTCTTTTCCACCCTCCTGATAAAAGCATCCAACCAGGAAGTCTCATCTCTTTGACTTCTATCTGCATTTGCTTATCCGTTCAAAGGCATATCTATGAAACAGTGAGATGCTCTGATGCTTGGCAAAATTGTTTTCATAAAACTTTCCTTCAGATAAAACTATTAAATTGGTTTGAATCGAGATTTCTTAGCGTGTCACTTCACAAAATGGCCAACCATGAAAATACATATAACATCCATCTATCCGTCATCAATCCATTCATCCTTCCATCTGCGCATCCTTTGATGTTGCTATTTTGAGTTGGATGCAGATAAAAAGGTTATCTAAAAGGACCAGCAGGACTTTTTCTCAGACATGCAGTCACCCTGTGCCCTTAAAGACCCCAGACCTCCACTGATAACCCAGCAGCACCAGTGCTCCAGATACATTATCAGCTGTCAAGGCTCTGGTCTCGTCCTCAGACAGAAACCTACCCTACATTAAAAGCATGAAAATATGTGATGGCCCTTGAGATTCAAACAGTTTGGTTAGTTGTTTCCTCTTTTCACACACTTAAAAATCAATTAAATGAATGACAATACCGTGGGTTGGAGACAAGTAGTAATGGTTTGGTATACATTTTTTAGTTTAAAGCTTTCTTTTAGAAGTTACAAGCAGTGTTTAAGTGGAAGCAAAGAAGGTGTTATGGTCCTGATTTTTGTTATTTGCCCTAACCCTCTCTCTCTCTGCCTGCAGGTTGCATGGGTAGGGGCGGGGCCGGTCTCCTCAGGAGTGAGGCTCATCAGGCACACCTGTCCCTGATTTTCTCATCAGCACTGGCTTCTTAAGCTGCCACCAAACACTCCTCCAGTGCCAGATTATTTCCTCTAGCCGCATGCTCCATGTCCCATTGTAGCCTTGCTCCTGATGAGATTCAAGCCACGCTTTCTGTGAACTTATCTTGAGTTGTTTCCAGAGGATTGATTCCTAGTTTTGTTTGTGAGTTTTTGATAGAACCTTTTCCCCCTTTTTGGGTGATTTTGTGTTACTCCTAGTTTTGTACTTTTTCTCAGTTGTTTTTAGTTGAACCTTGGTTTTTTGCTTAATAAATTATTTTTTCTCTGTACTCTGCATTTGGGTCCTGGTCCTTTGCTCAAGCCGTAACAGAAGGGCCAGTACTCCTGTTATTCACATGTTGGCGTATGTATTGTGCAGCACTATCAGTCATCATTATCATTATCATTATCAGTGATGAACAGTAACAAAGTAAATTTACTCGAGTACTGTACTTAAGTACATTTTTTGAGTATCTGTACTTTGCTTGAGTATTATTTTTTTGGAGTACTTATTACTTTGACTCCACTACATTTGTATCAATGCTCTGACTACTCACTACCTTTGCTTTGAAGTCAGCGGATGAATTTTCTTTTCTTTTATGAAATCAGATTCCAAAGACCATAAACTGTAGGTGTACTTGTGTTTGGTTTGTCTAAACGGTGTAGCCATACCTCAGTTGAGCGTAGAGCAGATGCAGATCAAACATTATTCAGATCAGTCCGTTCATTTAGTCATGGTAATGATGGCTGTGGATGAGAAGGATGAGGATTCTCTACCTGAGCACCGCGGCTATATTTTAAGCCCACGTTTGAGGTTTTGGATATAAAGAATGATTCGTATTGTTGTAAATCTCCGATCCGTTTACCACATACAAACTTCATCACAGCGTACAAAACATCACCATCTAACCTGAGAGAGCATGTCGAGGTCTGTAGATAACAAACTTGTTTTATTCCAGATGAACATTTTAAACTTGTCTGTGCTCGGAGTATCTTAGTTGCTGTTTATATTTCATGTTATACTTTTTAGATTTGAAATAATTTTTTCTAGATAAACACAACGTAGCAGAATATACACAAATGCATTCTTGACTGCACACACGCTTTGTGAATATATGTTTTGAGACATTTTAGAAAGTATACTTAGGTATTTTTAAAAGCAAGTACTCCAGTACTGTAACTCGAGTAATAATTTGAAGGAAGAACTTTCTCTTGTATTGGAGTAATATGTGACCAGGAGGATCTATACTTTGACTTAAGTAATGATGACATGTACTTTGTCCACCACTGATCATTATAGTATTATGTTCTACGTTTTACAGGTAATAAACGATGCCTGAAAGTAATGCTGACTTTCACAGTATATATCTAATGAAAAAAATACTTCAGTGTTTCCCACAGACAAACAACCTCTGCATCTCTGCATCACGCTCGTATTCAATCTTTCATCAGGTTATATATAAACTATATGCAGTAGCTTTGGTGTGTGGTGCAAAGAAGTCATCAGGGCTTCACTAGAGGCCTTCACAGATTTTTCTGCTTATCAGACACTATAGAGACCAGTGAGTAAGCATTATTTCAACATCACTCTTCAGTGAAAACAGAAAAGTGACCGACAAAAAGGACGGAAGTGTCCCTTAAGTGTGCCATGGGTAATTTATTTTAGGTGCTATAATGAATTGCCACTAGAGACCGTAAAATGGAGAGGACAGGATACTGGCACCTGGCAAGAAGTCCCAGTACACTGAAAAAGTCCTTGTATGCCAAGAGCTTAAATCCAGAAGTGGCTGTATTGTGTAATGTAGTGTACGGACCCACTTAAAGCACTGATTACAGGAAAGGTGCACATTCTGGTTGTTGAACTAAATGCATGTTCACTGTCTTTTCCTCAAACAAAGAACAAATGCTAGGGGTGTGTCACTGTTTAAGTCTGGGATGATATCATGAAGTGTTTTGAAAATGATGGGAAGTACTCACAATACAGTTCCGTGGTTAATGCTGAGCTCAGAAATATCTGATATGGGACCATGTTTGGCACAGATTTTGTAAAAATGTCAGGGGTTTAGAGATCTAGTTTTTAACCTCAGAAATGACTCAGAATATTTGGAAAGGTTCCTCAAAACTTAAGACATCAAGATAATTATGTTCCCATTTTCATCATTGCAAAGTCACCTTATGGACATGTGTTTTGTCAGTCAGCACGGACACAGAGAAACTCCAAAACCATTTTCTAATCACAACTTTTGTAGTTTGTCTTTTTCTTTTTTGTAATAAAAAGCTTCTGATGCCATTTGTCATTGCCTCATCAGTCTATTTTAATTACATCTACTTCCCAGAGATACCTTTGGATATGAAATAAGAACCCATACTTTGTACTGAAGCAACATTTTCAAGTGTCAAAGTGTGTGCATTTTTGAGATTAGAGAGAAGACTGTGATATTTCTCCTCATGGTTTCGATCATTCCTGTTAGACAGATGGTGTGATTGAGACCTTTTCTTTCAACATTTAAAAGAATATTTTGATGGCATCAAGAATGTGTTCTTGATGTTTGGATTTCCATTATTTTTAAGCCTGTACCTAGAAAGCTGATTATCTTCTACATTCTAATTCAACTTATTCAATTTTCTTGAGCTATTCAGTCTTTTAAGTCTAGTTGAGATAAATTTAGCACTCTGTGTCACCTGCATAGGAATGGAAATAGAAGGGACAGATTTGTGGGTGATCTGAAAAGTATGGGACCCAGCATAGAACCCCGGGGTACACTACAATAAATATTAGCCCTTTCTGAACAGAAAATCCTATGTAAAAATAATTAGCTAAAGGGCAGTCCTCATCCAAGATATAACAGTGCAATTAAATCATGCAACAGCTTCTTGAAGCCGTGTTCATGTCTATAATTAGGTGGCTGTAATAATTATGACTGGAGTAAAGGCTGAGGTCTGGTAATGTAGTATTGATAGTGAGGCATATAGTAGCGGATAAATCAGTGGCACAGAAAATGTTCTGTATCCGTTCAAAGGTGCCAAACAAAATGGATCTTTTTTTATTCTCTTGCACACATCCTCACTTTTCTCCAGGCTTTCTTTCATTTCAAAGCATCCAATACAAAATGTATTTTCTCTTTCTGATGTGATTCTCTCTTGTGTTTGTTTGTTTGTTTTCAAACCTCTGAACCATTGGCACACAATCAGAGGTTTTACGCCTCCAACAACAACTGAACATCTTTAACACAACAAATATCTGTCTATACTCCTTGGTTTCAGGGTCAATGACTAATGAAGAGTTATTCAGCAATGGGATGTAACAGTTGAGGAGTTAATAATTACGGGTCTTTCCTCAATGGAAAATGTTAATTTGTGCGGTCAGAGAAACTGGCTGTTCCAAACTTGCTGAGTGATGTTGGCCACTTCATATAAGAAAAATTATGCTTTTGAACTTGTAACTGAGGGGACATTCTTTTTGATTCCTCTAAAAAGATTCAGTGGGTGTGGGTAAACTGCAGGAGTGGAGGGCAATGGGGTGATGGCCCAAGAGGCCTTTCTTTTCCAGTGCAGTGGTTCCTTTTTCGTTCCCACCACACTTTACATTCCAAAACTTCTCACTCACCATCTGAGCCTACGTCAGTGTGCCCTGACTCACGATGCTGCTGCACACATATACACCAACACCGGTCACATACAAAGACGCAAAACAGTTACACAAACTCTGATGGGACTTGGCAGTAAGGTAGTGCTTTTTCGTGATCTGGTGACCTGTAGCCACATTTCCTCTTTCCACCACAGAACCAAACATCCAGGAAGTCTGTATCCAGCTTACATCAACACAGAGCCAAAGCCTTTGGGGTGTTTTCATATGTCTATAGATGGATTGTCAGAGTGTCTGTACATCTCTTGGTGCTCAGGGTAAAGTCAACATTAGTGGAGGTCATTCATTAATCTGCAATGCCTGGGCTGACAGATGCACAAAGGCCAGACTAGCTGTAACCCCTCACAATCAGTGATACCACAGGGACTGTGAGAGAAAGAGAGAGTGGACCGTAAGCTTGGACGCTCCTTCTTTGTCTTCTACTCCTTCTTGTTTCTTACATCCCCTCTTCTTTTTATCAGCACTTGCTACCCTGCCAGTCTCTGTTAGCCTTTACTTTCATCAATTAAAGTCTCAATTCCTGGCCTGTACTATGCTATTTTTGCCTTTTTGATCTGGCAAAGTCAAGGAATGCAAAAACAAAAACATAGGAGATGGACAGTTTGAAAACCAGAGCTGCCACCAGCAAAAAAGAAAGAAAGGAAAAGGCACTGCAATCACTACTCCTACAACTCACAGAGCATTCTGAGCCATGCTGTCAGGTATGGATGATTATTAGGCTGTACTTTATTAGTTCAATGATACAGACACCAAATTCAAAATCCTGCTGCCTTCTTTAAAAATGTAAAACTCCAGTGGAACATTGTATGTTTTCTGTCCCCCAAATTCAACCTAGTACAAAACAGTTGAAACACATGAAGTTGGAATTGAAAGTTTATGCTGAACAACGGTTGTCAAAATGGTCTCAGCAGAGGGACTACTAATTGTTTAGTTTTTTTGAGTGTTTTAATGTCACATAACTTATCTTAGCAAATTAAACTGTTTGATTTTCTTCGAATGTTCAGGTCAATTTAAGGACTTTCACTCAAAACTTGTTTAAACAAGTCAATGTGTTTTTAAACATGGACTGTTAAAAAATCATGGAAGGCACAACAGCTCTACTGAAATGAAGCCAAAACGTGTAGAGCTCCCCTAGTGACTGGCTGTAATATAGGTCTTAAAGCTCTCTTACACCATTATATCAGATGGGAGATGGGTCAAACTAGAATATTAAGATTATACTCAAACATTCTTTCCTTTCAATCAGTCAGTTCTTCTTGTGCTGTGTAGATGTTCATTTTTGTACGTATTTGTATTTGTGAAGAAGTATAGTTTGATGCAAAAAGAGACACAATGTGACAACACAATGAACAGCTCTGTTAACAAATGCTGGCTTAATCTGGAGGAGGAACGGTGATCGAAAACATAATAAAAAATAACACGAGAGGGGAGCTGGTGGCCTAGCGGTCTAAGTGCCCCACGTATGGAGGCTACAGTCCTCGTCGCAGAGGTCAGCGGTTCGACTCCCGGCCGGTGGACCATCTGCTGCATGTCCTCCCTCACTCTCTATTCCCCACATTCCCTGTCTCTCTTCAGCTGTCCTATAATTATAGGCAAAGATGCCCCAAAAAATAACTTTAAAAAAAAGAATAATAACACAAGAGTTGTGATTTCCATAACCATGAGTGTGCACTTTAGACCAACACAAGAATATGTTACTCTATGGACTCTGTACCAACCTGAGGGATCTACACACTGGTAGCCAACAGACAAGCTCGGAGCTCCAGGCCAGTGGAGGCACCCCTTCGAGCTGACAAACTTTAAAACACAGCAGGGGCTCAAAATGTGCAGTGTGCAATGACAGTAGGAAACTTCCCCAGGGGGCCCTAACTGACAGCACTCATTCTTGGTGTGCTGCAAAGTGTCACATGCGCATTATTCCCTTGCAAAAGTTTCTCAATGAAAATCACTCAATGAAGTATGAAGAGGAATTATCCACGTGGTAGTAAGAAAAGAAAGAGAAAAAAAAGAGGAAAATAGTGGTAAGGGGAACAGATAAATGTAACAGTAAATGATTGTAAACTTCTAGTTTAGGTCATGGGGAAGAGACTCTTCAATAGCGTAACTTCTACTAGCATCACATTATGTGGTTTGATCTTTGACATGCAACATTAGTTAGCTCTGTTGGCCACATCTGGGATAAGTCACTCCAAGGAAATTGCTATACCAGCTGTCATTTCACCTACTGGGAAACTTTAGTGACACGATCATTAGCACAGAGCTTATTTAAATTATGTTTAATAACTTGACTTATGCTCATTAACTCTACAGTGTGTAGAAACAGGAATATTTAGGGCTATCTAACAGTCAGATTCTGGATTGAACTGCTTCCTTTCTCACCCCTCCTGTCATTGAAGTGACAGTGGCCTTAGAGGACAAGAGTCTCCTGTGATTCTTGACAAGTATGGTCACAAAACAAAGCTGCAAAATAGATGCAGTGTAGTATAAATACAGGGAATGGTTACATCAGATGTTGTCAACCCTCCCATTAGAAAAAATAACATACATCCAGAGAGCCAAAGAACATGTTTTTGAAAAAATTTGGAAACCCTTCATTGATTATGTTAAAAAACAATCCAACACTGCCGTCCCAAAATCCATATAGAAATGCAGAATCTTTCTTTGTCTTAATATATGCCAACTGACCTTGATTTTATTTCTTTCAAACTGAATAGCTTTGTTTGATTTAAAGAAGCTTTGTTAATTATTATTATTATTATTATTATTATTATTATTATTATTATTATTTATTTATTTTATTTTTTTTCTTTCATTTTTGTTTAGTTGTAATTGTGTTGTTTGTCCATTTGTTAAACCTTGAGATACAGCCATACAGCTGTGAAAGTGGAAAAAGATTAATGATAAAGCTGTAATTTTGTGGTTATAAACTTCAATAAAAACAAAATGGCAAAAAAAAAAAAAAAATACAAGGGATGGTCACACTTCTCTGAGCTAAACTTGTGTGATAGAGTAGTACTTCAGTTATTGTAAGTTACATATAATCCCTGGTTGTACATAAAAACTGATAAAAAAATTAACAAGTATGTACCTAACTGACCTTCTTTTCAAACCTCATTTCCATCCTGCTCTTTAACTTTGTTTCCCATCCTCTGAAACTTTCTCTCCCCTTTTTTTCCTGCGCTTCTTTTGCATCTGGTGACATTATTTGACCTTGTGCTTTCCAACTCCCCCAGGCTGGATTTGAAATCATGGAACCTGAACTCAGTATCCATCATGTGGGAAAACTGTAATAAAATGCATATAGCGTAACACTCACTCAAAAGTAACAGCCCCTACCCCTCTGTTTCCAACCATTGCACCATCCAGTGGTTGGAATAATGGCTTTCTGGGAATTTGATGGGAATGTGGGTTCTGTTTTAAAATACATTGCACAGTCAGCTCACAGTGGGAAGGGGGAAAGATTTGTAGAGTTGAAGAGACAGGGTCCAAAGCATGTTTCTCACTGTAGAAAATACAAAGTGGTGTCAACAGGGTAGGGTGACAAAATTACCCTCTGCATTTATCCATCAGCTTTTGAAAATAATTATAGTTTTCTATGTCCTCACCACTGTTGCTGCTAATGTAGATGAAAGTGACAGACACTTCAAAAAGTGGCATACAGTACACAACAAAGTGGCCACAACATATGCCTGTGGTTGCTGACCGGTGTACTGGTATACTGCCAATGTTGTCTTAATTGACAATGTAAATGCAATATGGTGATGTTAATAAAAGAATCCATGTTTCTCTCATACGTCTTTCATGTGCATCAAAAGTATGATTGTTTGCTATCTATGACATAAGACTAATTTTGCAATCAATGTATTAGATAGTAAATCAAATGCAATCCCAAAATAATATCATGTCATTGAGTGCACATCAATAGATACAGGTTATCCATAGAGAAGTAAAGGTTTTAGTAAAGAATTGATCACCCTGACTGGCTAGGCGAACAGGGTAGCTACTGACAAAGGCTAACTCACTGTAGTGTCCTTATCAAACAACCATACTTTCAATACACAAAGACAGACAAAAAAAAGCATACATTCATTTTTTGACATCACTTTGTTGCATTTACGATGTCAATAAAGACAGAAAATGGCTTCTTGGTGGTATACCACTAAGGAGACCAGAAATCAGATCTAGTGCTTGGTGACATGCCACGGAACCAGAAGCATCTGTGGCTGATCTACCAGCATATGGCTCAGCCACTTTGTGCCGTGCCACAGAGCTGCCAGTAATATGCCACAGAACTTCCGAAATATTGTGTGGCCACTTTGTTGTAAGCCATTGACCACTTTTTGGTACAGACCCTGCTGCTAGATCTTCTGCAATAACTGAACCCTTAAGTTGTAGTGTCTCTGTCTGCAACCTAATGGCCTGACCCGCTACACGGTGCTGGTCATTCAACTCTGTGGTATTGCAGATGAAACCATTTACTGGGAATTCAGCCTCTCAGTCTCTTCTTATCAGTGACATATTTTTTCAGTGGAGTAACACTTCAAAAAAGTTCATAAAAGGAGAAGGAAAGCATGACTGTTCATTTCCCATCAGTTCCAGTTGGCTCTGACGGGAGAGGTCTGACCTATCTCACACTCTGAGGGAGCAAACTGGGACCCAGTTGTCTTTTATTTGAGCATGAAAAATAATGAGTCATCAAATCATAGAAACATAAAGGTTGCAACTTCTTGGCCTGTCAGCGGAGGGAATAAATTCAGTGAAAAAGTCACATAAACATGTTTGTCTGTTTTATTTAGTAAGGTCCTAAAGGAGTTAGGACTTGTTCTATACCTATCATTTAATATGATTTTGTTGGATGTAGTTGGCTGGGATCTTTAAATAATTGTGACTCTTGGAAATACATATGAGGGACAATTATTTAAAATAGAGGGGGAGATATCTGATTTATGTAGGCACTCAGTTAAAATAAAGACGATTTGGGACAGTCTGAAAAGGAGTAACACAACTCCTGGGAGCACTTAAGGCCTCAGGGCAAAAAACTATGTTAGGACAAGTGCTGCAATTTCATGACACAGACAAATTAGGTGTTCTAGTCTGACACAGTCAGCGGCTGTCTGTCCCCAAGAAAACAAAAACAAATCCCTTCAAAGTATAGAAAATACACCAAAACTAACCAAATCAAGTCAATCAAACTGACCCTGACTTCTAGTTTGAATATGCAAAGAGAGTATTTAGTGACATATCTGTACGATAATTTGTACCAAGCAGAATGACACGCGTGGCTTTAACTCCTGACTCATAATATGTGGTAAAAATTAACAGGAGAGGTGAGGGACAACCCGCCCCGCCGGCTGACTGAGAGGTAGGGAGGGAGGGGTGAGTGTGTGGGAGAGAGCGGGACGCACAGAGGAGCTGGTGAGAGTCACAGTTTGGGGAGGACGCAGAGAAGTTCATGACATAACAAATACTGGACGTTTGGAGGAAAAATAGTCCAGTAACTAGTAACTGGAAACTTTTTACCAGGCGAGGACTAGAAATGGACATTTGGTTTCATGTCGAGGATAACTGATTTTTGGTTCATTTCCATCGCATCGTTACGCAGGAGGAAAGAAAAATACCTTCAGAGTTCTGCGAGCTTCAGCACAGCACCAGGATGTTGAGATGAGACCAGAAACTCCAACAGGTAATATAAGTTAGGGAAGCTGTTGTGATAAATCAGAGACGAATTAAGCACACACTTTGCGTTATCGTGCACTTTATTTTGTCGACTACAGGAAGGTGGTGTAACAGTTCCAAATGGTTTTCCCATTAAAGTTCTATCAACTTTTTCAAAACAGGAAAATACTTAGAATTCCACGATGGAGTGTCTGGCTGTCATTCAAATAGTATTCCAAAGTTACAAGTTGTTGTTTTTTAAGATAGAGTCACCAGTTAATGCGAGATAAACATAATGAGTGTACGTATGAAGCTAACGTCGAGAGTACATAACAACTACAATTATTTAAGGATGAATTCGCCAAATTGTATGTCTGCGTATAATTGTTTTTCAGAATCAAGCATGTCTTCATGCTGAAGTGCAAACATTTATAGCAGAGGATTTATGAGCAGTGGCAAATGCTGCAGTTTTAAGGGACAATGATAAAAAACATTTAATATTTATAACCACAGGTTCCTCTTTGTGTTTGAAAGCCTATTTTCTTATAACGTGCTACATCTTATTTATTTTCTAAGTTGCTGCTGCTTTCTTTGTGAGGGAGATTCTGAAACTTACCAACTCATGTTCCTAGCTGTATGACTGAAACAAAAGTTTAAAGTTTTTATTGTTTTCATAATTTGCTAGTTTTTATGTTTCTATTGTTTAATATCTTTGTGAGCTGTCTTATAATTTGTTTTTAAAATCTTGTTCAAACCTACTAAAACATTGTTAAATCAAATTTTTGTGAATGAAAAGTTTTGATCTTGAGTTCTGAGTTTCCTCTCTTGTCTCCATATGATTTGTAGGTCTCTGAAGAGGCTTTAAGATGCCAGCAGTGAGCCTGCCGGGTTAATCAGCCTTGCCTCCCTCTGCTGTGTCCAGTGCTGTGGCGCCCTCTGCTGTGTAACCGAGGAAGGCCAAAGAAGGGGGCAGGTCAGGCAGCATGGGGAACGTATTCGAGGATGGGATGAACATTGTCATTGTCAGCCACTACAACCACTCAGGAAAGTGGGATCGGCCTCGCAGTGACGGGGCCTGTAAGATTGCTGTGCTGCTCTTCATCTGCGTGCTGATTGTTTTGGAGAACGTCACGGTGCTGCTCGCTCTCTGGAGAAACAAGCGCTTCCACAGCCGCATGTACTTTCTGATTGGAAACCTGGCGCTGTCAGACCTGCTGGCCGGTGTAGCCTATGTGGTCAACATTTTCACCTCAGGACGTAACACCTTTTTCCTGACCCCAGTGCAGTGGCTGGCACGAGAGGGGAGCATGTTTGTGGCCCTCAGTGCATCAACATTCAGCCTTTTAGCTATTGGAATTGAGAGACACATGACAATGGTGCGTTTGCGTCCCTGTGAGACAGCAGGACGGGGGAGACTTCTAGGACTACTGGCAGCCTGCTGGCTTGTATCGGTTTTGCTCAGTGCTCTGCCCAGCCTGGGCTGGAACTGTCTCAATAACCGGGCCTCTTGCTCCACAGTACTGCCACTTTACGCTAAGAGTTATGTGGCCTTCTGCATCAGTGTCTTCAGTGCCCTGCTGGTGGCCATCATCATCCTCTACATCAGGATCTATCGTCTGGTGACCTCCAGCGGCCGCAGGGTGAGCAGCCGGCCTTCAGAGCGCTCACTTGCCCTGCTGAGGACTGTGGTTATCGTTCTCGGAGTGTTCGTTATGTGCTGGACCCCCCTCTTCCTCCTGCTGCTGCTGGATGTTGGGTGTAGTCCTAATAAATGCCCAGTTCTCTACCAGGTCGACTGGTTTATCGCCTTGGCTGTGCTAAACTCTGCCCTCAACCCTCTCATATACACTCTGTCCAGCAGGGAGATGAGGGCAGCGTTCTTCCGGCTGCTGTGCTGCTGTCAGACCAGCATGGAGTCCACAGGGACTCCTGTGGTGGGAAACCCACACCTGGGCACTGTCATCCCCACAGCAGAGAACAGCAAGACCAGCTTGGGTGGTGGAGGGGGCAGTGTGGCTGGGAAGTCCACGCTGAACAGGGGAAAGGTTCCACCACCTGTGAACTCTGACAGCAAGCATGGAGATCCATCAGCAACCGCTGTGTCCCACCCATCAGGACCTGCAGACCTGCTGTCTGCTGTGTTGGGGAAGGCGGGGGCCCTGCCACCCCTCAGCAAGTTCTGAGAGAAAGCACCTTAAAGAGGCCTTACAAACATAGAAATAAACATTAAATGGACACACTCCAGCTAACTGCCACTTTTTGTTAATGCACTATGGCCAGCGAGGCATGAAGACCATGAAGGAAGGATTTTTCTATTTGAACCAGATGAAGATAACAGACAACAGTACAATCAATGTTCATTAAAAGCCACTATTTATAACACCCCAACTATATTACTCATAACACCAGAGTAAGCAATATGTTGTTTATGCCTTATGCTATGAGTGAAGTTAACTTTCAAACCTATGAAGTATATTAGGACAGTTTCTAGGCTAGGCCCCCCCAAACAAAGCCCCAAATTTAATCTCCTGGCTTAACCCATATCTGTGAATCCTGTTTCAGCAACAACTGAGTATAACTAACTTTAAAGTTGTTGTGTCTGTGTATTTGTTATTTTTGTTTTATTTTGTTATTAGGAGCAGAAAAGATAGAATTGGGGCACTTTTATGCATGTGCTGTGTGCAAGTACTCTTAAAACGCTTGCATCTCCCACCCCAAAATGACTTCTTCAAGTATTTATTTTCTGTGAAAACATTCGCAATCTTGATACTTTTGGTATATATTATTCAGTATAGATTGTGTGCTTAAAACACTTCGGTACTCGGATTTCATTTTGATTTTGATATAATTTAAGATGCACTGTGAGAGAAAACAAAACCATGTATATGTATTTTTTGTTTTAGACTAGCGGCCTCTAGAGGCGGTGATACACATCACACATCACAAAACCAATCTTTGAGCTGACTGGAAAATAGGGTAGAAACATTGTTATCATTTCATTCTTTCCACTGCCAGTGGGCAAGAACATAAAGGCTGTCCTGGAGGTGTTGGTGTTCATTACCGGAAAGGACTCATCTTTCATATTCAGTGTCAGTTCTGTTCTGTCAGCATCAGCTGTACTGTGAGATCAATTAACGTGTGTAATAACTTCAGTCATGGACATTTTCCTCTCATCAGCATATCTAGAAACCACTCACACGTCAACTAACCACTAGTGAATAAGAGTGTTGGATGTGAATTATTTAATGGTGGTAGACTGTAAACTACATTTCTGCCTAGGGTGGTGCAGTGCCTAATGCCATTATATACAATAAAATCCTATTCTCTTTTATGAGATATTCAAACGTGTGATGTTTTTATACTGAATCAATAACTTGCCTGCTTTCAAATCCCTTTCCCCCCCATGCTCAGTGTCTGTGTTGATCCTCTGCATAAATTGTCTAGATACACATACAGGAGACGCATTAATAGGGATTTACTGTGCATCTTTTTCACCATTTAAAATGTAAATGTAGGCGCAGATCACTCCATTATAGTCAAGGTTCACTTGAAAGTTTCAGGTATGCATATAATTATGTTAAAACTCGATGATTTGTCAGTTTATCATTTGCTATTCAGACAGGAGCAGAGAAATGTCATGTAACTTAACCCACTGAACTCATTTAATATCCTAATGGGAGGTTTGATGGATAGTCTCATATCCCTTTTCACAGGTGGAGCTGGGTCAGCCTGTGATGAATAATGCAGACAAACTCTTGATATTTATTATAGCCAGGGTTTGAAGCTCAATCCGGTCAGGCATTAGTCATAAAAACCATACTGCATGAATCTTGCCTGAAGTCTGTCCAATTATTGTATGAATTCTCCAGAACTGAGTGTGACAGAGCCCTGATTATTTGTTCTTTCCAAAGGAATTTGAAGCTTTATGGCTAAAGTTTTTATAGAGTTTCTCATGTGATGTTCTTTTGAATTAGTCTCCTATATAAACAGTAAAAAAATCAATCATTTTTATAGAATGGGCTTTAAAACAAATTCTCACTCTGTATTCGAAGGGGCATTTGGATCTGAGCTGTGGATTCTGAGAAAGGATCTGATACTACAAGCAAGTGTAAACAAATCCAGGACTCAGACTCTGACTCTACTCCTGATTTTCAGGGTTCAGTGACTCAAATTTGACTTGAGCACCTATGACTGTGACTTGGACTTGGACTTAAACTTGAGCGTTGACTGCATTTGGACACTTAAGATGGTGAAGATGACTGAGATTTCTTTAT
Source organism: Notolabrus celidotus (assembly GCF_009762535.1). Classification (NCBI taxonomy): domain Eukaryota; kingdom Metazoa; phylum Chordata; class Actinopteri; order Labriformes; family Labridae; genus Notolabrus; species Notolabrus celidotus. The sequence continues at coordinate 16,590,968 of NC_048273.1, read as the reverse complement.
TGATGAAGACTGTTTTATTAGCTACTTTTGTGTGATTGTGTGTGTGTGTGTGTGTGTGTGTGTGTGTGTGTGTGTGTGTGTGTGTGTGTGTGTGTGTGTGTGTGTGTGTGTGTGTGTGTGTGTGTGTGTGTGCATGTGTCTGTGGTAATTTTGTCTGCCAGGCAGAGTAGCATGTGTCTGCAGATCCAAAGGCCACATATCTAGAACCACAATTCTAAGACCCTTATTGTTTGTGATGGCAACACCTTGGGCATTGAATTGCCAAGGACCACATATTTAGTGTGTAACCGTGACCATTTTCACTTTTTTACTTGATTTCAGCACTGGGGACTCAATACTCAACTAGGACTCAAGGTTTGGTGACTCATCTATAACACTGCTACAGGCCAGAGTGAACATATTTGCTTTTTGGATAATGATTATTAGCAGCATTTAGATATTTGGTGTATTTTGTTGCAGCAGTAAAATATTATCGTACTTTGAAGGGATAGGTGGCCTGAACAAGTACAGTTTGGTGTTCATACCACATTGCACAGCAAAGAGCAGACAGAAGCTGACAGTCTGGCATTTCATACTCACCTCAGCTAAAGGATATGTCCCTGCTCAGCAAAAGCACATCTGATGGAAAAAGACAGTGAAGACACAGTTCCAGCTAAGCGTTTCCAGCTTAAAGGTCACTGACTACTTCCTGTCAGAAATGTTTCAACGCTCTCTTTCCTGGATCAGCCATGGGATGAGAATTGCCCTATGCCACCTGGAACATTACAAAATGTTAAAACATTTAGCTCTGCTGTTTGTAGTCCCCAGATTTCTTGTCAAAATTGTAATCATCTTCCATTCTCACACTATCATTCACCCATTGTAAGTTGTTGGGGTATGATTTTCAACGGTTGTTAATACATACAAACCATAACCAAGTCTGAAGAGGGGCCCACAACCAACTGGGAGTGGTTAAACCATAGACATATAAAGAGTAGACGCCGCATCGGCCGCTACTACCTTTTTGCGCTGACGAGCAGTGGGGTCGCCATCTTGGTCCGGTCACCCGCTGTCTGTTTGACAGACGCAATTAAGTGTCAGCACATTTAATCAATCATAACTCGCTGAATACTAAACTGATTTTCATGCAGGGTTTTTCTGCTGCAAACGTCATACATATAGGTATGATACAGGACATATGGTTCGGCGTATTTTAATATTCATAGTGGGCTTGACAGTAATAGAATATTCTGATATGTGATATATGTGATGTATGAAAGGTATTTTGCCGCACAGTGCTCTGGCATCTTGAAGTCTCTGTTGCTTCAGTTTACGTTTACAGGATCATGGGTAGGATGACTGGACCAAGATGGCGGCCGTATTTCTTGCGCCCCAGCAGCCAATGCGGCTCCTACTCTTTAAATGTCTATGAGTTAAACAACAGAGTTTATACTTCTTGGTTAAAACCACATTGTTACTAGAAAGGATACAATCACATACACACTATTCAAGCCTTTACAAATATTAGAAACATCCCCCTTCCATTAGTTATTTATTTATAATGTTCCATAACTATACAAGTTATTTTTTAAGATAGATTTAATCTGACCTTAGCTAGTTTGAATAAACTAATGATAAAAAAAGGAGAAGGCATTACATCCTCCCCCATCTCAAAGTCCAACTTGGTTAGGTCCAGAATGCTAACGAGCGGTGGCGCATGGTGCATGGTGCATGGTGCATTCCTGTGTGCATGTTGATGAGAGCACCATCCTCAACCAGGTTGTCCTCACAGAGAATAATGATAGGTTAATATCCAAGGCAATAATACACAGAAAACAGATACTTTGGAGGCATTCAACAAATTAAGCACATGTATTAATCAGCTTAAGTGGATCTTTACATTAGCTGATAAACTCTTATTAAATAATCATATTTGACTACAGAACGAATAAATGAGTATTTCTCTTGATTTAACACATCACTGTATCTCAACTACTATTTACAGTTACTAGTGTATCTAGTTACTTTGGGAATTCATTAATGCTGTGACATTACTTAATGGGAAATTGCCAAAAACTACGTAATAGCAATCCTCTGATTAGACCGCAAGGTTACACGTTGATTATCATTCAGCCCAGGGCTTCCTGTCTTGGAAATACCAGCATTATTTTTCCCTCCCTGAGAAGCTAGAATATAGTGGTGAGTTGTAGTCTATAAGCAGGAAGGAACAGTTTGTTCACTGCCAACACTTTGTAGCTCTAATCTCCAAAAGCACCTAACCAAACAACATACTTCTTCTATCTCTGGTGCAGCTCACATTAGCTCAGGAAAACAAGGAGGAGTCATTCCATCCAAATAACCAAGGCTTGTTTTTAAATCACAGCTGGCTCCACAATCTATAAGCCAGGGAGGACTAAAGAGGCCGATTGCAAATCATGTTGTTGAAGACATGCTTCTGATATCAAGTGTTAAGTCTGCTGCTTTCAGAGAACTACTTAGCAAAATACAGATGAGATGTCAGGTCCCAGATTCACTGTTATCCCACCAGATAAGACTTCTACATAGTTATTTCTATAGAACGAGCCTTGGCCAGTTTTCATAAAGGCACAGAAGTTTAGTCATTTAGACCAGGTTTCTGCCTCACTTGGCAGTCAGTCCTCTTCATCGGTTTTTAATAGATCTTAAAAGAATTCCCTCTCTAGTGTGCAGTAGTATTTATCACAGTGTATGAAAGTATTGATTGTTTCTAAATTGTGTCCTCTTCTTGCTTAAAGATTTTTTGTGAACACTTGGATACTATTGCCAGGACTTTGCAGATGCTTTAAACTCAGTGTAAGTTTGGTTACTTTGACAAGCTTCCAGGGGGTTCCTTTTCATTTTGTATAAAGATTTTAAACACTGTCTTGCACGTGTTTTCAGCGCAAATAAGGAACTTAGCTGAAGTGAAAAATGATTAAGTCATTAAGCTTTATATCTGGGAATATAAAATATTGTGGACCTGAAAGTTTTTCATCTCAGATACAAAAGCTATAAATTATTTGATCCATAATTAGGAGATATTTCAAGAGATGGTGATAAGATTAAATCAACAAAAGTAACACCAAGATAGATTCTCGTTCTCAAATTTGGAGCCCTCTACCATATTTTGGGAAAATTGAAGAACTGATGCTAAAAAAAAATCACTTAAGTATGAATCTGACCAGTGAGGTCAAGAGGTCAACAACTCGAAGTACAAGACTTTTCTTCCTTAACATCCATTCAGTTTACAGGAAGTCTTAAAAGCTGCTTCCTCAAAAATCCTTGTTGTAATGCACATTACATTGTCAAAACTGAACTTGATTTTCAGATTCTGTAAGTTAACTATAGGATTGATTACTGCAGTCTATGAATGTTTAACATCATGTGATGATACATGTAAATATGCAGACATAACCAACATTTTCTGTTTTTATGGTTGTTGAAAGAAAATAATAAAAAAAAGTCCTAATATAACTATGCACAGAGAGACAAAATATTGAACATTTTTAAATTGTTCACATTCATCCTGTTTGGTTTTGTCCATGGTCCCTCCAATTTCTGTCAAAATCCAGCTGAAACATGTTAAACCAACACATTAATTTTTCTTTTCAGTGCCCAAATTCCAGCTCTAACAGATTCCATTTCTCCAAATACCTGAAACAAACAGAGTTTAATGGATTGTGCTAACTGGGTCAAACACCTTAATAAATCATGTTAACTAAATAGCCGTCACCAGCTCTCTTTGAGGATTTAGACACGCTGGATTTGTGTCATTCTCTCTGCACAATACCTATTTGCATATGACTAATGTGAACACGACAGAGGACAAGAGAATCACACCACCCCCTGTCATCATGATCCTGGCTTTATGCATGCTGCTGTGTGGGGAGGATGAGAGCATGCATGTGTGAGTGTGAGTTTGCATACTGGTCATGGTGTTGTGCAGAAAAACGTGTGTGTGGGCAATCATGTGTGTTTGAGAGGAAGAACAAAGGCTCCATCTGGTCCGAGCACCCTGATTGTGCCAGTTTGAAACACTTCTGTCATTCTTGAGTCCTTTTTGAAGCAGCCGGGAGGTGGAGAGGGGCCAGGCGGATAGCAGCGAGGGGTCCCAATTGAGGCCGAGCCCCCCCAGCTGAAGCAGTTACTCTCCCCTACAGCTGAGTTGTTCCACTGCGGTGTGTAATGATCCTGCTCCCCTACTTTCGCTTCCTCGGCTCTCCAATTCAATACGGTGTAATTACATGAGCAACAAAGAGAATGAAGACCCAGGCAGACTCCAGTGATAAGCTCCCTGAGATCAGAGGGCTTTATCCTGAGAGCAGCTGGAAGGAAGGTCACTTCTTTGGAGGATATCTGAAGGAGCCAACTGAGTCTTGGATTGGTGGACACTCCTCCCAGTATCCCCCTCAGCGGCTCATTGCCATTAATTCTCCTTTCTAGAGCTGATCAAGTCAACTCCAGATGAGTTTCAGCAGGAATTCTACAGTGACAAAGAATATTTTGATCTGACAGTAATTTTAACATCTCAGCTACGCCCTTCTTTTTTCTTTGTCCTGAAGCTACAACAAATACATCCTTTCTTGGATATTTGCATCTCTTGTAGCAGCCACAAGCCTTCTTTGTGCTTTACAGAACAGTGGCAGCATTTATTATAAGGTAGTCACTCAATTGTATCTTAATTGAGGATAGGTTCATTAAATGCCCAAAAGTTGTAAAAGAAAACACACATCATAGCCAAATGAGTTTTCTAATTGCTTTTTGGTCAAAAATACAAAGTTATTAAAAATAGTAGTTATACAGGAGCTGCTGCTTTTAAAGTGATCTTAATGATGCATTGTCAGAGTGAATGTCCACCAATTTTCTTTAAATTTTGATTGATTGAACTACCTGACAGAACAAAACCCATCATCTCTACATATCTAAAGATGAGTACATTTTATCTAACTTTCTGAATACTGAAAGTGTTTTGTTTGTGGACAGGATTATAATAGCACATCTACCGCCATGTCCCAGGGCCTGAATTTCATGTTCAGAAATGGAAGGGGAATTCCCCCATAAATTCTTCACACGGGGGATTTTTAAATTTTACGGGGGGGATTTCATTGGTATGCAAAAACATACTGTGAAAAGCTTTTAGCTGGTTATGAAACGGACTAAATGAATGAATGCTGCCCATATGATTGAGAAAAGCAAACCAGACCACCAGGAACTTGACTTTTCTATATAAATATTCTTTTAATGTCAGTCACCACAGCCACTGGCTTGGTTTTGGACATAGGATTTAACAGCACACAGCGATTTAAGGGTATCATAATAATCATTATCATTAGTATCAGAAGTAGTACTAGGATTCATACTGTAATTATTCTGTTATCCAACATTTTTTAGTACAAAGTATACAAATGATATTAATGTTTTGTATTGGTGAAAATGACATTCAGAATATCTATGCAACAAGCAAGAGACACTGGGAACAATAAATACAACGCAACCTTCCTAACACTGCATTTAGGATTAGTGGCTAAACAGCTAACACTGTTTAAGTCTAATAACAAACAAATAAGTCACCTCTCCTGTTTAGCCCCTGTCTGTGTTGTTAGACTTAAACTGAACACCTTGCAGAAAACAAACACCTTTCAATAACTACACAGCACTCGACACTGTGGAGCTAAAGTTTAGTTTGGCTAGTGTATGCTATAGCTATCAATTGAGCTAATTGTGTTTATTTTTCTATTCAAACAGAATGAAAAAAACACACCTGAGGTATTGAACAAGAAAGCAGATATTGATAAAATTGGTTAACTAGGATGAAGGTTGGAAGATGAACTGCTTCTTTGATAAGAGTGAAATGATTATAATTGTCTTCTTTACCCTTTTCTTGTATTTGATATGTCAAAGCACATGATCCTAGTAACATAAGTGATCATTCAGATGATGTTTAGTGTTTATTAAATGTGAATGTGTACATTCGTATGTGTGGATGTACATCATATTATCTCGAGCACAGTGAAAGTTAAAACATTAATTTATTTGTTACTATGGTTAAGTGTTGACATTTGCCAAATGAATTACCAATTTGTTTCTCTTCTGTTTGTTATTTTGTAATTCATTATAAGGAGCTGTTTTTAGTTTTTGTTTTGGGGTTGTTTGTCTTGTCTTTGCTGACTGTGTGTTAGTGTGCATGATTGTATATGTGTTGGACCCCAGGACGAATAGCTGATGCTTATGCTTGTGCTAATGGGGATCCTAATAAAGAAAGAACTACTGTGTTTTTGTGTTTTTGCTCGCCCAAGTGAATCTACCATTAGCTTTCACCATCACTGGCTCAAAAGCGCCAGACTAGAGCACGGCTCTGATCATAATTACACACAGGATCCTAGTGGTGGAATAATTAAATAGAAAGTATTATGAGTGTACGCATTTAGCAAACTCCACATCAACATATGTTCTCTAATTATAATAACTCTTAATGATCACTTTGTTCAGTTTGGGATGAACATATTGCCCAGTTGATTTCTAAACCTTTGTAAAAGACAACTGTTACGAGCATTTGAGATGCACTGCCATGGCTCCTCTAGCTTTGTTAGAAGATTTGGCAAACCATGCGCTCTGCATGAACACACTGATCTGTTAAGTTGGAGCACAAAGTGGCTTCTCAGCAGGTACCGGTTCCCAAGGAATGTTTTGTTGGATTTATGGCGCAACTTAGTGTTCTTCTTGGAGCAAGAATCAAAATGCATGATAGTCATAACCGTGCACATCCAAATCCTGTCCACCTTGGGATTTTTCTCCACGGGCATATTTAACTAAGAGGTGGGTGACATATCCGGCATTTCCCAGCCATCAATGAGCAGGCAGTATTAAATGCTATCATTGCTATCAACTACATCTAGTTCCCCTACAGAAATCCACAACAAGCCCGAATCAAACAGAGATTTCTCACCATTGCCAGATTGCCAAACTTTATTGCAGCCATTGACTGCACGCACATTGCACCATCAAACAATTAATTCAACTACGTCAACAGAAAGACGTCTTTATTCCATAAATGTGCAAGTAATATGTGATGAGAATTTGTCCCTGTGGTGGCCTGGAGGAAAGCATGACTCATTCATTGTGCAGAGCAGCCCTCTGGGTGTGTGTCTCCAAGCAGGAGTGGCTGGTTTATTGGTGAGTACTGTTTAGAATGTGCTAAGTACAGTTATTAAGATATATCACATCTGTATGAGATGAGAGTTATCCACGGAGGCCATGGCTGATGACTCCCTTAACCAACCTAAGGACCCAGAAGCATACGATAATAGGCCTGCTTAACAGCTGATGGTTGTGCCTGTCTAGCATGGGTGTGTGTGTGTGTGTGTGTGTGTGTGTGTGTGGCTCTGCAGTATCAAATGAAAAAGTGTGTCACATTGTCATAGCTTGCTGTGTGCAACACAACCTTGCCATCAGACAAAGGTGTCCCTCTGCAGGAAGCCCCCAGACTTAATGCACCCATGCCTGACGCAGAGCCCTTACCACTTTCAAATGCTGCTGCTATTCAGGCAAGACAGATTTTAAGTATATCTGCACATTAGCAGAGCAAAGAACTTATTTTACAGTATTTCTTTTTTTGGAGCATGATGAAAATATCGGTCAAAACCACAATATGAGTAAACAGTTTCATGTTTAATAACCATTTGATTTTCTGCTGAATCAATCTGTTTCAGTGACTCATTAATTTGCAGTAAGATATTTGAAATGTTGGTCCTATGCCCCTTGATCTCCTTTAAGGCCTTGGTTTTGTCTTCTTGATTCTGTAGAATGGCGTCCATGAGAACTTTTGGTGCCCAGAGGTGAGAGCTGTCTTGTGCTTTGTCCTCCTCCAGTTGCTGACTTTTCTCATCTGTGCACTGTGATGCGTTTGTTTTTGCACCAAGCTTATTATCAAACCTTTTTAAAAGGATGTGTTGCTACCATATATGGCCAATTGGAAGCCTAACTGAATGCAAATTGGAACAAACGTGCACAAGCATGCCGGTTAAGAGCATGTGGACTTCATCGACACGGATGACATACTGATGTGTGTATGACCAGCGTACATGTGGTTGATAAATACAAATATTTTTGCACTGAATAGCATTCTAGACAGACTCTGGAACATCTTCTACACACTATTGATAAATGAGGAGGACCCATGTCTCATTTCTCTCCCTGTGTGATTGTTTGATGCCATTTGTAAGTGCCTGTAGTTTTTCATTTCTTCTACAGTACATAACCCAGGTCAATCTAGCAAAAGTTTGAGATGTTACCAATCATATAAAATAAAAGGTTGCTCATTGACTATCTTTTTGAATCTCAATTTCTTTCATTGCCACCACATTATAACAGATAGATGGCAGACGTTGTTAAGCAAACCCTTCCAAATTCCCCTCTTTCCACATGCCCTCCACAAAGCAGCTGCCTTCTCTCCAAACCATCTCTGATTGCAGTCTTCTGGCGTGGCCTGACGGCATGCACGCACCTGCTCACATCAACCTCCAATCCATCTCCTCCACGCCCGCCTGACACAACTGAAGGGATTAGCACGTCTGGGGCCAGGGAAGAAGTGAGAGAGAGGACGGCAGCCTTTTAGCCGTGCATGCGTGTCCTGTCCCTCACTAGTGGCATTCAGCGTGTGTGCACAGCTGGCTGATTCCCTCGCTCTATGCATGCAGGCAGCCCTGAGGTTTGTGTGTCGTGTCAAAGAGCAAATGGAGGAAGAGACACCCATAATGGACTTTAACTGAGCTTTTCATGTTAAAACGTATCTCCATACCTTTTTAAAAAACCCTCACACAGTCAGAGTTTAACATTTGATAACTCAACAAATTTGCTTCTTCAAGAGTTTCTTGAACCTTCACTAGTTGACCATTACCGATCAGATTATTGATATTTGTTCATATTTTTTTATTTTAAAAGGTGCACTTTATGCACACCTGATGGTTAGAAAGGCTAATATTTAATGAGCAAAGTTGCATTTATAAATATTCTATACTCACTACGTATGAAATAAATCACTTTTGTTGACACATATATAAAAAGAGAACAGCTCTAAAACTTTGTTTTTTCTTTAACTGAAAACCAGAGACCCCATGTGCATGCAATAATGTCTTTTTCATGTCGAACTTCATCCCACCACTTGCCTGTCAAACAAGGCTTACTCACCAGAGTAATGTCAAAGGTCCCTTTGGAGGAACTGTGTCGTTAATAAAGCCAACCTGGACACATGATTTTAGCCAAGGATTTCTCTTTAATGCCCTCAGGGCGGCACTATCTCGCCCCTCCAAGGAAAACGAACAGACACACAAAGTCTTTTATCTGTTCTGTGATCAGACTGCTAAATGCTGAAAGCAGTTCTCAACAGTCTGCTCCTATAAACTTGTGTATTTATAAGGTGTTTCTTAGTATTTATTCCTTGCAGTTGTGTTGATTAATTTATTAATTTATTATTTTACAACAAGCTCCTTCTTGCACATCTGTTGTCACTGACATGTTGAGTGTTGTGACTGTTAGCGTTTGTCTGTTAGTGTTGTTTATTCCACTAGCCGTTAGGCTGTAAACTAAACTGTTCTTCTTGGATCATTGAAGTTCTCTGACTCTGAATCTGACTATGTCTGTGGTAAAAGACTGTGAATGTGCAGAGGGTAGGGGTATATTTGCAAAGTAGTGCCACTTGGGCTACTGTCCCAAATATGCCATTAGCTGGCAAATCCTTGGTCTTCCACCTTGAAAAAGTTGTGTGATCAGGTGCCTTAACTTCTGGGACTTTGTCTTTAATTACGTTGGCTTTTAGGTAGTCTACACTTTATACTTTTCTCAAATGCCTGTTGAAACGCCACAGCACTTGCCGTGTCATTGTAGCTAATGCTAGCTGTGCATTTTTGTATTTCTTCAATAGATCTTTGATACCAAAACGACTTATCATTTGACTTAACAGATTTGTTGTGTTAAAACTTAAAGCTAGGGTTGGTAGTCACGGAAAACTAGCATGAATTTGAATGTAGCATTTCCTCAATACTCCGTCTGACCCCTCCCCCCCTCCCCTTAGAGCTCCTCCTAAACGGCGCCCCTGCTTAAATGCACGAGTGCCACTGATTTGCAACCATATGATCGTGACTGATTCAAAACCAGTCCTCAGCACATCGTTTGTGTTTTGCACTACGTCAACTCATGTCTCACTCAGCGGTAAGAAAACACCAAAACATTATCATAGTGAAAGTTAAAAACACAAACAAACATGAAATGTACGCGCAGGAGGCGGGCCGAATGGCAGGGAGGGATTTCATTGGTTTCATATTTTGGCTCCTGATGGCAGGGATTGGTTGGTGTTTTACCAGGTTTACTCCAGCTGTAGATAGCGGCTTTTTTCCACTCTTTTTAAGAACACGTTATGTATTGGTTGCCATCTGGACATAAAGATAATTTTAACCAGTATAACAAAAAGTGTATCTAAATCTGACTACCAATCCTAGCTTTAAGGATTTTTTTTCTCCTTCGGGAATACTTACAATGCGTTTTGCTCCTCTGAAACACACCGATGGCGCCTATTCTCATCTCTCATCAGTTTGTCGCTGCACTTGTTCTTCTTCGCTGTATGTAATGGCAGCTTGCATATCGCCATCTACTGTGTTGGAGTTTGTGGGCATGTTGATATGTACAGGAAAGCAACTTTTATTTGTTGTTTGTATCAAACTGAATTGTATTGTTGGAATAATGAAAAATAATACAAAATAATAATATTGGAGGAGTGCTCATTGTTTTGACACATTATGTTTTTTCTGCTAAACCTGTGATCAGAATTTAAGATATGGGACTCAATCTATTCATCATACCTGACCTTTAACCTCTAAATTTTTTTACAGCTTTAAGAGCTTTTTACTAAAATAGTCAACAGCTTTATTTTTATTTTGTTCATAGTTATTAATAATTAGTGACTTTGTGTGATCAAATATACAATGTAGTGTTGTTCACATTGTGACTTCAGTTTGTAATAGACAATAGTTAACAGACCCTTTACCCCAGCATGCTGACAAACCACAATAAGTTTTAACAGTAACAGTTACGATAGCCCCATTCTGTTTAAGTGGCTCTCTACGCCAGGATAAAGCCACAGGACCCAGACATTAAAACATATAAGTGAAATTCAGCCAAAACTATTTAGCAAATATACACCTGTGCTTTTAACACCTAAATATGTCTGTAAATACTTTTCAACATAGTAATTTAAGATCCTGCATGCGTGTGTGTGTGTGTGTGTGTGTGTGTGTGTGTGTGTGTGTGTGTGTGTGTGTGTTTAGTGGTTTTCAGACATGTTTTCTGGCTCTGTGCTGATCACAGGTGTTCATTCCTCAGAGGCCTGTCTGATGAATTAACAGCTGCCATCAGTGCATAACTGCCAGATCTGACATTACACACTCTTGAATTCTGATATGACAGCTGCACACACACACACACATACACACACACTCGCACACACACACACACACGCACACGCACACGCACACGCACACACACACACACACACACACACACACACACACACACACACACATACGCACACGCACACACACACATACACACCAGAGCCATGTTTCAATGCTGCAAGGATGGTGCCATTTGTTCCAACCAACATTACTGTACTTGTAAAACTAGGGTTTAAAATTACCTCCTAGAAATACTGAAATACTGGAAACAGCAGACAAAAGGTAAGAGCTCTACAAAAGCCAGAGAAATGTGAGTGTGATATTTGTTTGATTTTTACATGCAGCAGTTCTACTGTCGTTATTATTCATATCTCTCCCCGGGGAGCCTTGTTTGAAAAATGAGACTATTGCAGCCCCCCTACATGTCACCGTCTCTCTCGCTTACACTCACAAACACCCACACATGCACACAAACACACTTGTTCCGAGTCTCGTTGGAGAAGTACAGCCAGGCAGCATCTCCCTCCTCCTCCTCCTTCCCTTTTTTCCTCCCTCCCTTCACGTTTTTCTCCCAAATAGAGAGTGATCCAGCTTGTCTCCTCTCTCCGTCACGCGGGTAATCAGCCTCTGCTATTTCATTTGGCTCAGTAATGAAAGCAATCCCAGTGCTTTTCAGTGCGGCACAGCCCAAATAATGAGGGCTGCCTCACCCCCTCCTCAGCCACACCTCACCCCCCAGTCCTCACCCTCTCTCCCTCACAGCCCTGCTGTTAATAGATGAAGGAAAGCAAATGTGTGTGCGTCTGAGGGTGCGCAGCACGCAATCTTGCCAAGTCCTTTGTGTCTCTTTTCCTTCTTTCTGGGTTGCAAATGAGGCTACTGTATAAAATCTGATCTGTTCTACTTTTATCAGAGTACTTCAGGGTGTGTTCCTTAAAACGCCTACATTGGTGGCACCACAATTGTACTTCATGTGATCCATTTGTACCAGATTTAGACGACTCACAGGTTGCTTGTCTACAAGCTGTGAGCAGGTCAGGAGTTAAATAAAGATTATTTTGTAGACCTGAATGTAGTTTTTTCTTACCAGGATTTATCTCCAATCCCCTCATGGGACTTCAGCCCTCAGGAACAACTAATCTACATTAAAACTCGCATGTAGAATTATCACTCTGAAGAAACACTTTGGATGCAGATGAGATGTTTTCACACTGGAGGCAAATTAAACATCCTGTCATGTTTTTTTTTTTTTTTTTTTACTAGAGACTGAAAATATTCAATATAATAACAATCAATACAACCCTTCAATATAGACTTTTATATCAAGAAACAATGACTTAAATAACAATGATTTATATTGACTTATCAATTTGTCATTTCAATGGTTTTAAGTGTGTTTGGCAGAATTCAGCTTCAGACTGAAATCAGTTTTTGGGACATAACGCTGTGACTAGACAGCAGAAATGGAAACCCATCCCAGATGGCAAACGTTTAACTCAAATACTCCTCACAAACCAGCATCAGATGACTTTGCCAGCAGAAAAAAATGTTGGAAGTGTGAGAATGCAACCAGAAGTCGCAAAGTTTTGAGGGTTTTTGATATTAAAGGGGAGGTATTATGCTTCTTTACAGGCTTCATATTATCTCTCTGATACCTCTACAGTCTGTTTACTTTAAAATTCAAAAACTCTTTATTCATCTTAGACTGGTATCTGCCAAAGCAGAACCATGGGCAGAACTCAGTGTTAGAGGCCCGCCTCCTCCAGTGTGGCCGTGCTTAAAAGTGGTCAGCATTAAGTTAACTTGTGTTTTTCTATTTAAAATGACTGATAATAAAATGCAGATATACATTTTGGACCCTCAATCTAAACCAGTAAGTCTGGAGAGGGAACAAAATAAAAATCTGCAGCAACAATGAACAGAGCAGGACTTTTTCTGTGAAAGTCTTACATTCATTACTGCAGTGACCTGGCTTATTCTGTGACTTTGATGTGGATAATGCTAATTCTATAACAAGCTGAACATTCAGTCATAGAGGTGCACATGTGGAAAATGCACAAAAAACGTCTGCTGTAAGGGGCAGTTCTGCTGTGCCTGCAGCACTTTGCCCTTTTTAGGAGATCCACCATTTGGTGACATCACAAATTGAGCTAGTCCCGTGTCCCTTTTGCTAAATTTTCATGGGATTTTTTAAACAAGCTGTTCAGAGCAGCATCATCTTGGGTTATCCTACACCTGTTTACTTCACAATATGAAACTTGGCACATGTTAAGTGCTGACATTTTAACTTTCAAAATATGAAAAAGCATAATACCACCTCTTAAAGCACCTTTTGCTTCAGATATAGCCTGTAAGCTCTGCCTCAAAGCCAAACTTTAAGCCACTGAAAAGACAATGACAGAAGTGACAGGTTGCTTTCAACAAACAAAGCAATGTCGACCAAAAGCAGCTTAGGCAACAAACAAGATACAGGTCCGCAAGGTCAACACAAGTACCGATTAAACACAGTGTCTCAGTTGCTTTCCATGAACAATCAAACAGATAACACTGATATGTCTCAGCATACAGCAGCATGACAGTACAGAACAGACTGAAAGATAATAAATGAGTGTGGCTTTGTGTAGAAAAGCATCAGAAATAGAACTGCTGTTGGTAAAAACCTTATATCTCTGTGAGTAGCACTCTTTTTATGGAAAAGTCAAAATTTCAAGACAATTAGAAAAAGGTTTGAGGATGAGAACCGTTTCTTGTCTTATGCACAACATTTCAGTTTATCGATTCAGGTCTCAACATGTAAATCCAGCATAATATGACTTGCAAGGTTTTTACCTAACAACAGCAATATTTTAACAAGTGTGAATGAGGTGTTTTTTTTTGTGGAACAGCAGTTATTAAATCTCAATCTTCTGCAGGGCTTCTGTAAACTGGGGCATCAGTACATTCACAATTTACAGACCCTCTTCCAGCTACAGCTTGGCTAGATTCCTCTGCTTCAGTCCGTTGTGAAAGAATGTAAAAAAGTTAAAAAGAGAATTTGAAATGTCCTGAAGTCTGCCTACATGTACTCAGGGAGGAGATGAGAGAGGGTAGCCTCAAGTTCACATATTGCATTTCATATGAATCAATCCCCTGGATGTTAGAGACTTTTGGCACAGGTACAACAGCAGTGATGGTTTGAGGGCTTTAGCTCCTGGTGTGTTGAATCATCCAAAGTAATCCAGTCCAATAAAAGAGGGAGCAAAGGTATTCCACTGGGAAGGTCCCCAAAAATAACATTCAAGTGTTACATGTCCGATCACAATGAGGAGGACCGGGGTCAGTCAGAGTGTCTGCACCAGCACGGGGAACAGCAGGGACAGGTGCTCGGCCCCCCGGATCGGGAGTTTGTGAGTGGTATAAAAGTGGATGACCTCGGGGATGGTGTCAAACGGAGGGCTGTTTTGTCCAAGCACGTACTTTCCATCTTTACAACGTGTGAACTTCATGTGCATGAAACCCTGGCAGCTCCTGAGAAGAAACAAACAGGGAGAATGGGTTGATAAAGGAAGAAGGCAAGAGCACAAAAAGAACAGGTGAAAGAAGTAACGACATGAAATATGGGGCACATAAAGCATTGTGTAGCCTTCAACCCATTTTTTCACACAATGTCAGTGGAGACGACAGCTTGGATTTATGTTCACTCCTTTTTTTTAGGCACTTTGAGGACACCTTTTTAAACAAGATTTAACACCTTGTCACAAATTATGAAGGTAGGGACATTATGATGGATGGATGGATGGATGGACGGGTGGTTTTAATGGCACATGGAAGGGGAGACAAACCCAGAGAGAGCGAAAAAGAAGAGCGCTGAAAGCTGTGATGAATGTTTCGGCCAAGAGAAACACACTGCTTCCTTCCCCTTTAATCGCCAAGCAGCCACAACATGACTTCCCCTTTAAGAGCCAGCCAGCCAGTCATAACGTAAACCTAATTATAGAAGCAGAGGAAAAGACAAGGGCTGGAACGGTCACTGTAATTGTCATTGTTCTAGTAAACCAAATTAAATTTTGAAGAGCAGTGAAAGCAAACGGCTCACTGTGACTACAAACGGCCAAACACCAGGCCAAGTATTATAGTCCCACTGGCCTCTGGAGCACTGACGCTTCAGCTCAAACGCTTTCATCCGGTCCTGTTTGTTTTGGGGGATTTTTTTTGTGTGTATCTCATGCTACATTAGAACATACCAGTGTTCTTTCATAAATATTTATGTTGGGTTATATCCTGCAGGCGTGTCTGTTTCAGTGCTGACTCACTTTGGAGTGGCTCTTCATTTTCTCCCTCCCTCCCTCTAACTGATTACTGCTTAATCTATATAATCTGAAGGTGAGGTTCACTTTTCTCAAGGGCCATTACAAAGACAAAAGCACTTGTATTCTATTGTATTCAATAAACTTTGGCTGGAATCTGCATTTATAAAACAAACTGTACTTTTTCAGGGGTGTACTGACATCATGGAGATATTTTTGTGAAGCAACCCAGTCACAACAGCCTGATAAAGACTTGTTTCCTGCTTCTCTCCAGTCTAGAAACAGATATGATGGAATAACTTATTTCTGTAGTTTTGGCTCATCAAGAAAATTGTTGACAATAACACTGTAGCTGAGTCAAACAGGGCAGGTAACGTCATCTGAAAATCAAACAAACAAGCTACTTGGCTGACAGTTTGGTGGTTAAACCCAGGAAACCAAGGATTTATATCTCCTCTGTCACCTGACTCAATGGCTTTCCTCTGGAGGGACAAACACATGCAGTGTAACAAAAACACTCCTGCCCGCTAGAATTTGCTCTGTATTGTTACATAGGGTAGGATGGGATTAGGTTTCCAGTGTGCTTGTGGAGAAAGCCCTCTCTCTTGAGTGAAGAAACACAACCATGTGCTGTGTTATTTTAGACATAGCATTCTGAAAATAAAAAAAGAGGGGGTTGCCATCAACATAGGGGCTTAAGCGTGTGCCCCATGTACAGAGGTCATAGCCCTTGGTCACTGGTTTGACTCCAACCATTTGCTGCATGTCTCCCCCCCCCCTCTCTGCTCACCACACTTCCTCCCTCTCTTGGTGTACACCAAGCGGCAACCTCTGGTCTGAAAATATGAAGTCCATGCGGAAGTGTTATAAACTGCAATTCATAGAGAATCCACTTGAGGCTGGCTGCAGAAACACCGGAAACCACATAGACACCAATTTTAAAAAGATGATCTTTGCAGCATTAATAAACATGTTTACAGCCTGGTACTAAAAACAGCTTGGCCCTACGTAGCTAATCTTTCTATCAGCACACACTGTACAGGTGGTACATTTTTTTCTAACGTGACGGTTCAGAAGATGTTAAGATTACGAGATTTTGCCCAAATAAGGACATGACTGACTTGATTCCCGGTCGGGAACACATAGCTGTTGGCTAGGATGCTCCAACTCCGCCTCTTTACGTCACACTATGCCTGGTTGAGTTCCACATTTCCAATAAGGCTACCGCCGCCGATTGGCTTCAAAACAGCCCTCAAGAGCAAATGGGTGACGACACGGATACTACGTCCATTATTTATACAGTCTATGGTGTACAAAGGAAAAAGAGTCTGTATGCAGAAAAACAGCACGAGGAAAGCAAATTGCTGCAATGACTTCCCAGCTCTCATCGGCTGTAATTTGACTATGATTCATTTGTGTCTGTAAACAGATTGCGTCATGCAAGAGCAGCTAACAAAAGTTCCAGATCAACAATTTAAATTTGAGTGAAGAATCTACCTGCTGTTGTGTTGTGAAAGCCAATCTGTGGTCATATTTCACGACTCCCAGGAGTGCATCGGAAATAATTGATTCGACCTCTACTTAACAAACAAGTGTGAATGAGGTCTTATTACACAAAGTTTCTTCTGTTGAGGACAGACCTGACAAAGTTTGCATCCCTTAGGAAAAGTGTTTTCTTTCTCCTAACAATGTAGTGAGGTTTAGTGAAACCTCTGTATAACATACTGTCTAACTGAGACCTTCTTGAATCAGGTGAACAGGCACTACTCTGGAGGATGTAATTGACTTAAATGATGGGATTTATGTTACATAAGTAAACCCTGCACAGAGAAGAAAGTCTTGTCTGAAAGTTATTGAACGTTAACTGCTTGCTAATCCGAATTTACTGAAAAGTTAGCATCCAATATCAAAGGTAAAGTGGTCAGATAATGATAGGCAATGATTGTCAATGGGCTACACGATCACATTCAAGGGTATTGTAGTCCCTTGGCATGTGTGAACTCTGGCACGAGAAACAATGAAGAAAGAAGACAAAACACAAACAAACATACAGGCTGTGACATAGAGGTGAAAAAACAACATGCATATCCAAAATTATTAGAAAAAAATGAGCACAAAAAAGATGCTGGTAATCCCTCATGCAAAAAATGATATGACTACAATATGACTACAAAAAGTAACACTTGACTTTGTTTTAGGTATGTATTTTTTGTAATATTTTACAGTGTCATGCTACTTTGATGAGATTTGAAGGTTCACTTGAGTGAAGTAAAGCTTTAACTTGTGTGTTTGTAAAGTTTTTTAATTTCGTAAGAGATTTTCCAAACTCCACATGCACCAACTGGGGAACCAGTTCCAGTAGTGACCTTGTTGCATGAGCAAGTGTTTGTGTGTGAGTGTGTGTGTGTGTCACTCTCACTCTACTCATGTAAATGAGTAATGCATGAGCTTGTTTATATGTCAGCACAACACAGTGATGCTCCTGCACACCCCCCCTTCCCCCCCGTCCTTATTCCCTTCTTGTGTGGCCCACAGACGGTAATTCATATTCATTAGTGATTATGGGTAGGATGATGTGTGCACTGAAGTGTGCTCTACCTGCCTGATTACCACTTAGAAGGCCCGCTGGGGGCTGAAGAGGAAGGCCACCGAGAAAGGAGCCAAGGATGGGGAGAGGACAGAGGGATGATGGGAGAGCGGTGTGGTGTGGGGCGGGGACGATGGATCATGTTCGTAATTACAAGGGAGAGATTTGACCAGATAAGCAGTATTGTGCCCTGCAAATGAGTATCGGGAGAGGAATCAGTGCTGCGGTGATCCTGAGTGGGGGTGATGCTGGAGGGGAGGCAGGCAGGGAGGGGAGACAGATGGAGAGGTGGGGAGACTGCGATATGAGATCAGTAGCTCAGGTGGTTTCATGCACTCTTTGCTCAATCTCCTAAGTTGCACGGCAGAAGAGATGAGTGCAAGAGTGCAATTTAATTGTAAAGTTGTTTATGGAGAGTGATTTTGAAGCTCCTCAGGGGTTTGCTTCTCTTGTTGTGGTCTGTCTATATAAGTGTTTGCTTTTGTGTAAGTGTCTCTGTCTTACCGCAGGGATAAGGTGTAGTCAGAGCGGTTTGTCTGGCTGTTCCTCACCAGGTAGCTGCACTCTTTACATAGCGTTAGCAGCGACTCTGCCTCTGAACGCGACAGGGAACCATGGTACCATCTGATAAAAAGAACAGACACAATGAGATATGGAAAGAATGGGAACATCAGGTTTAATTACAACATACATATTAATATGTTAACACTCGCAAAAAAAACACCTCTTGTCTGATTTAGGGTTGCCATCTTGGATTTGTGAAAAAAAGGGACACTCGACCAATTCTTTGGGGCAGAGGGCTCGACCACTATTACCAGTTCAGACTGACCAAATGAATATAAAATTCGGACATAGGACACTGGTAAGCTCTGCCGCTGCAATCTTGTCTTCTTCTGGTGAACCTTTTTCGGTCATAAAAGTTGCAATGACTGCCTGTTTTTGTTTGTTTGAACCCACAGCTTGATGCGTTCTGTTTTTCATGCATGGATTTCCAATGCAAGATTTTCTGCATGCGGACACAAAACGCATGTGACGGAAAAATTGTCTCACTGAGTCACTGTACCCATTCAAACTCTGACAGTGTCGCCCAGTCAGGATTGTAACTAGTATATAAATTTTTTCGTGCTGGTGGTTTGCATGTATTTGCTCCATCTCCTTCCTCGTCAGTCGTCTCTCCCCCCATTTCAAATGGAGACGCCAAAATTGGTGAAAAGAAGACCTCAGCGCAGAGTACGTCGGTCAATTCAGCTTAGTGTCTCTCTTCGGTCAAGTTTCCCTTCCTGCTTGGGCACGCACGTGTGACATACGCATAGACGGGAAGAAAACAGATACAGTTTTTAATAGCTGCAGAAGCACAGGGGACCTTTCTAGACTACAGAACCGAGGAAATCAAATTAGGTTTTTGCACTTTCCCCAAAAAACGTGACAAATTGTCTCCCGGGAGAGATTCGTATTTTCCCAGGACAGCTGGTGAAAAAAGAGAACAGTTCTGGAAAAAATGGGACTGGTGGCAACTCTAATCTGATTCCACAAGTAAGCACATGGTCACCCTCCACTATCTAACAATGACTATGGACAACATTATCAGAATAATTATTGTTTTACACATCAATATCAAGTGGCAACCTCCGGTCTGAAAATATGAAGCCCATGCGGAAGTGTTATAAACTGCAATTCATCGAAAATCCGCTTGAGGCTGGCTGCAGAAACACCGGAAACCACATAGACACCAATTCAAAGAAGACGATCTTTGCAGCATTAATAAACATGTTTACAGCCTGGTACAAAAAACAGATTGGCCCTACGTAGCTATTCTCTCTATCGGCACACACTGTGCAGAAATTTTTTCCTAACGTGACGGTTCAGAAGATGTTAAGATTACGAGTTTTTGCCCAAATAAGGACATGACTGACTTGACTCCCGGTCGGGAACAAATAGGTGTTGGGTAGGAGGCTCAAACTCCGCCCCTTTACGTCACACTCTGCCTGGTTGAGTTTCGCATTTCCAATATGGCTGCCGCCATCGATTGGCTTCAAAACAGCGCTCAAAAACAGATGGGTGACGTCACGGATACTACGTCCACTATTTATACATGATCAACTTAAGTCTATGATCAGTAAACGAACAGAAAACATAGAACACATAACTCCAAAATAGAAATGGCCTCTGTTTGTGTGACAATTAGCAGCAGCTCCTGACAACATCATGAATTGTGTCACTTACTGCTGCTTGTTCGTCTATCACCACATAGGATTAACCCTTAATAACAGAACTTACAAGTTCTTTCTACAGACATGCAGCCATGGGAGCAGTTTTTAAAGCTGCACTTTGGTGCTCTGGTGCTTTGGGCTGAATGCTTACTGCAGTGTGCTAACATCCACATAGCAACAATGCTAACATGAAGTTAGCCACATCTACCATCCTAGCTTAGCGTGTTAGCCATATACGGTAGCTTTTTTACTCTCATAACAATGTATAGAAAAGACCCACAAGAGTCTAGATGGTTTTGCAGATATTTGGTCATAAAAATGTTGGAAAATTTGAGATTTAGCTGATAATGAGGGTATTTGAGGCTGATTCGGAAAGGTGCACTGAATGCTGAAGGCTGACGTTCATGATATTTCTCCATTTTAAGCAGAGCTGGAGAAAAACACAAATCTCACACAGAGCCCTTTAGAGATCATCAGGGAGTAATGGAGCATAATAATCCACTACCATCCTCAAGTGAATTTGTGCACATGTATGTGTTTGAGAGCACGACTCAGTGTGTGTGCATGCAAATGTGTGCTTAAGGGTGTGATGTGCTTGGATTTCATTAGTAAAGCAGCCCTTTATGTGCACAGAAACTGCACATAAATTACACCAATGATGTCTGAAATTACGAGACCAGAGTAAATGTGTGTTTTTAATGTTCTGACTTAATTAGTCCTTAGTCTAACCTCCCCAGTCCTGTAAGCTCTGGTGAGAGCTACTTAGTCAAATCACATAACCGTTTTGTTTTATCGTGGCCACGCCCTTAATGGAACAAAGCAGTGTGATAAAATGAATTCTTGGTTTAATTTGTGTGATGTGCAGCCCTGTTTTTCCCATAAATATTAAAAATTACTTCACTGTAGGATTAATGTATACATGACAGCTATGTAGAAACATTTAAAGCTTAGAGGCATTAATAAGATATGCAAATAGTATTTGCATGCATAAATAACTGCAATGTCCATGTGTTCTAATTTATTTAATTACCATAGCCTAGAGCAACGTTTCAGGGAAAATGTCTTACTACATTTCTATGATTTGAAACATCTCTCAACAGTTTGACGACCATGTTCCTGTAAGGCATGTTGACCTCTTAATCTGATAAAACTTTTACCAAGTGGTGGCCTGCTCTCTGACAAATAGAAACTTCATTCAGTTAACGACACTTCTATGCGTTCAACAGTAGACTGCATACATACACCTGCTTCTCCAGAGCCAGAGTAGGATCCACACGCTCCCCCACCATAGACAGGCTCTCCTGTGGCATCCAAAACTTCTTCCCCCCTCCTGCCAGCGGGCTGGACCTTGGCCCTGGAGGACGTAACCGCTCTGTAGGCGACGAGGAGCGGTCCCATTCAGCGCCATCAAACTGCACTGTTGGCAGACGAGGACAGAAAAAGTGAGTCATTGCATTTACACAGTGCTATGATCAAAAAGGATTAAACTTCACAGTAGGACTTGGGTAAACATCTGACATCCGGCTATGGCAAAACCATGCATGACGCAGAGAGACCTCTGATGGATGGGTCGACCCAGAGAGGAGCAGGTCCCAGTCTGACAGACTGCAAAACAATCAGCACCATCGCAATCACTATCATCGACATTTTTATGTGTCTCTGAGGGGAGATAGAGGCAGGAAGTTGCCGTCTCCCCTGGATGGCTCATTTTGCACATCTTTGTTTTCCATTAGACAACATTGCAGATTGCTTTGAACTGACTGTACTGATTGTTGAGAAAATTGCATGCTCACAATGAACTCTTATTTACTCCATTTGAGGCTGATTTCAGCACCAAAAAAAAAATCAATAAGCAGAACTTGTAATTAAACGTTAACTGTACCATGACACCACTTAGTTCTCTGACACGAACAAGGCAGACGGTCTAATTTCCAGGGTGCTTTTATGCATGGCTGATGCGAGAGTGAATCCTGGTAGATGGGGAGTGCTTTAAACCCAGAAACCTGACAACCCAACAACCCCAGCAGGCAGGGACAGATGCAGGTGGGACAGATGCAGACCCCCGGGGCCGTTGGATTGAGGTAGAGCAGATGTAGGACAACAGCTTGGGTCATGACCGTCAAAGTGACAATGCATATATGTGTGTTTGAGGTGATAATGGAAGGCAAAAGAGGGGGGTTGGGTTGTGTTTAGGGTGAGAGGTCACCTTGCTCTCGGTTGGGGGGCTCCTCCTCCATTTGACCCACCGGGGCAGGCCAGGGCAGCTCCGACATCTCCCTCATTTCTAGTAGAGGGGAAGGGAGTAGGGAGGAGGAGAGAAGGGGTGCGACAGAGTGAGAAAACAGCAGATGGGCTTAGCGAAAAGTTAAGTTACGGAAGATGTGCTGGAAAAGTGGTGATGATTTAGAGATGAGAGGGAAATCAGGTGCAATATTTTGGAATGTGAGGAAGAGAAAGAGGGGCAAGAAGTAATATGTCAAATAGAGAAAAGTCCTCTTCAAAGCCAGGGGGGAAGCATGTGCGTGTTTATGACAGGGATGTGTTGTTATAACTTTGGTTAACTGTACCTCCTGTCATGAAGAGAAATAATGTACCCTACCGCCTGTCTCCTCCCTTGCTCTTACTGGCTTACAGCTATTTATCAAGTGAGATAAGGCTGAAGAAAGTAAAGGAGATGAAGTCAGAGGCTGCATTATTTATAGTCATCTGAAAGAATCCACTTTAAGGAGATGTCTAGTAGTAGGAGACGAAAAAGACGAAACGTGACTTCTGGTGCTCTTGGACCCACAGTGCAGTCTTACAGGAGGAGCGTGGGGGCAGAACAAGGCTCTATTCATAGTGTTACCCACAGTAGGAGGGCGGCAGAAGGTGCACCGTGAGACAGAACTGAAAATAGCTCATTATCTACCATGGCAGGCACCCATCTACTGAAGGAGTCATTACTGCAGCCTTACACACGCACACATTATACCACTTTCACACCTCACATTCAGCTCCTGCTCACAGCGAAAACGGATTACAAAACAAATAAAAGGAAAAGAGAGGTGATGGCTTAATGAGCCGACAAATCCAAAGACCCCCCAGGTCGGCGACATCAAAGGCCATTTGAATGGGCGTTTGGAGAGACCCGGGCTGTACATACACGCCGCTCTCCCTCCCTGGTTAATTATTGAGCAGGCAGACACACTCCGCCACTTTCTGTGGCTCTCTGTGAATTATTGATGCACGGCGCAGTACAATGGCCCCATCTGGAGCGGGCCGCACCTCGGCTGAAGCCAGGATTAAAGTGTGGCCTGGCATCCCTGAATAGGACACATGTACACGAACACACAGGTCCAAACACACACACACACACACACACACACCTGACATCCTGTAACAACACAACTGCCACATTGATGCCGTTCCGCTTGCCACCAGAACACATTTCACACCTCTGATTCTCAAGTAAAGCCGAGACGGACACATGGTGTAAATGAGAAGCACACAAAAATCACAGATAAGTAAGAGTAAAGGAGAGAGAAACAGAGAAATAGAGAGCTAATGGAGATGGCCAAGACTATTCACTACAGATCAGAAATCTGCACAACCATCTGAGCATGAAATAAGTCCAGGTATGGGTGCTACATGGATAGAGAAGAAAATTCTTCCCTTCAGTATTTGGGTGGCTGTTGTTCCTCTTAAACAGTCTTGTCTGGTTTGATGGAGTTCTGATATTTGCTGATTACAAAAGTAGAAATCAAAACTGGCAAGATGATTATAATTATTCCCACTGCTTCATCTGATTTGCTCATCTTTGTTTGGGACTTAAATATTGAAGCATCATGTTTGTTTCTGGCAGTTTCATCCATTGCATTGATCTTTATCACCTTAAGTTTCTGAGTTCTCTCCACTGACTGTATGCTAATATCAATCAATCTCAATCATTATTCAAATAGCATCAATTCACAATAATTCTTATTTCAAGACACTTTAATAAAATAGAAGGTCTAGAGTCTAGACCATATCCTATTTAATATTACCCACAAAGACCAAGCATCAGACAGGATAAGCTCCAGTCTCATCTTACAGCCAAGACTCACTCTTATCGCATCTTAATCCACCATAAGCAGAGAACTTTGCAGCATTTAGCAAGTTAATATGGACAGTACACCTCCATCTCCTCCCACTGTGAGAAGTGAAACAAAAATACCACCTCAGTGGGTACTGACATGCTGTGCTGGTGAAGCCAAGGCATGCACAGAAGCGATCTGACTGCTGCAGCCGTTGGACCGACGTCACACACTTTCTGCCGACCAAAATACACACTTAACCTACCAATTTAACTTCTAAGATCCCTCAGGTTGGTACGATCTGTAGCAGAAACAGATTGTTTTGTTGTTTCTAGCAGACAGTCACGGTTATGAAAGTTGATGACTCTTGTGTCAGTGTTTGTTACATTTTCTTGCACCATTCCTACTCTACTAATACAGTAATGGATACAATCAGTCAATCAAGACAGCACATTCTCTCTCCCCCTCCTTTTTTTAAAGTTATATTTTTGTGCATTTTTGCCTTTATTGGATAGCGAAGCTGGAGAGAGACACGACATGTAGGGAGTAGAGAGTGGGGAAGACATGCAGCAAATGGTAGAGGCTGGGAGTCAAACATGCGACCGCTGCGACAAGGATTTATTTATCGGGCGCACACTAAGACCGCTAGGCCAACAGCGCCCCACATTATCTCTTTTAAGCATCATATGACTGATTCAAACTAAACTTCTCTGACAAATATGCTTACTTGCAGAGAGAACGGCATGATAAGAAACGACTATAATGTCAGAAACCATGTATGAGGGATATTGATTTGACATATATTTTAGTTTATTTTTGTCTGAGCCATGTCTCATCTGTCGACATGGAGGAGGTGGGCTTTAAGACTGAAGTTTAAACTCAGTTACTCAGGGAGCTCTAAAAGTTTGACTTTACCCATGTTAGCTGTTGTTCTGTCCATGTGTTTATACAGACTATGGCTGTTTACGAAACCGCCAACTATACTAGCAGTACGTACTGAGTATGTAGCAGGCCGTTTCGAAAACAGCCTATGTCTGTTTCAGTCTTTTCAACTCCAGGTAGAGCTGTTTCTGTTTTTTGTCGTTGTAGGTAGATGTCATCCAAAATTCAAGCTTCACATTGCTCCCTGAGATGCTGATAGATGTGCTACTGGCCAACTCATTTTATGATTTAAGGCCTCGTTACCTTGGGCTTTAAGATAAATTGTGCCTCTATCCATCAAAATATGTTAAATCTATATGAAAATACATTTTCACAATTATGTATATGAAACTACATTGCATTTGAATAAGGGTTACCGAAACTGCAAGCTGAACCTGCAGGTTCTACTAAGCCTACTAGCGCTAGTGTTTTTCTATCTGGGAATGTGTTTGGAACATTGACATCTCTCTAAAAATCGAACACACACACCTGCAGCATCTTACTCAAAACTAAAGGCTGTTTTTGAATACCAACCTGGTACAAACATAGACACACAATCACGCCATGTCACTCATTCACTAGCAGGGAACATCTGGCTTCCTTTAACTTCTAATGAGGACCTGTGGATCTGTCTTATGTACAGGGCCTGTAAGTGCTTTATTCTCAGATACAGAATAATGAGACAAACTGACGGTTTACTGACAAAGGCACTCTAACACTGATAGTCAGAGCTCGTATTCACAATGTGTACTTAAAATCTACTACACTGTTTATTAGATATCCTAAAACAAAGGAGTGTTATTTTTTATCACATTTTTTCCCATTTTAGCGCAGCTGATAAAACAGGTGACAGCAATTTAGTGAGTTGTGGACTGCCAGAATGCCACATGTGTCTGGCACCTCAGCTACCTGCTAACAATTACCAGAAACTATCCAATGGGGGAGGGGAGTGCACACACTTTGTTTTCCTTTCTGCGCACAGGACGCATCAACATGAGTGACTGATCACTGACTTTTCAAGCACACCAGCTGTTTTCCCTGTCATTGCAATAAAAAAGGAGCAGACAAAGACAATAGAACAGCTTGATTAGGTCCATTAATGAAGACATCTGTTTTTCAAACGGCCCTGGCATCGCGGCTTCTCTGCACACAAAGACCTTCTGCTGGGCAAAATGGCCCCCATAAGGACAGATGATTAACACCTTATGCCAGAGAGGGAAAAACCATGCACACACATCCACTAAAGTTCCTATTTCTTAAAGTGGGTCTGTCCCATTTTAATCTTTAGCATAAAAGCATCACACATCAACAGTCTTGTCTGGGCTTCCATTTCCCAGACATTCATTATATTCATTCCCCTGTGGCTTCATGCTGCTCTCACCATCTTTCTCTCTGTATTCAACATCCCTCTTTCTTTGCCTCCCCTCTCTCACCTATCTCTCTCAAAGTGGGGCATTATCTCTTTTTCAATATTCCCTTTTCCCTCCTTCTCTTGCTCTACTCTACTTCCATCATCCTTTCTCCTGTCTTTCATTTTGGTTGGCAGGAGGGAATTATGAAGGACCTGCCTTTTCATTACTGTCAGTAAAGGTTCAGGAGAGAGAGAGGAGGTGAGAGAGCATGTGACAAAAATAGACAGAAAGACAGAGAGAGAGAGAGAGAGAGAGAGAGAGAGAGAGAGAGAGAGAGAGAGAGAGAGAGAGAGAGAGAGAGAGAGAGAGAGAGAGAGAGAGAGAGAGAGAGAGAGAGAGAGAGAGAGACAAGAGTCCTTTCTCTGTGCCAGCAAATTGATGAAGAGCCTGGTCAGATGCCCCCAGGGCCTGTTTAGAGCAACAGAGAGCAGCATCTCACCAGAACAGGAAATCTCATTTTCTTTTTCATTTCTTGGTTCACATGTTTGTCCGCTGCACACATACGCGCAAACATACATTTCTAGTCTCCTACCATTGACTGTGGACACCTTTGGCAATACTTATTTCAGCGACTCTTGTGTTAGTCTTCTTTACATTTTCTCCTGCCATTCTTCCTCTACTCTGCAAATCTGTTAAAAGTGTTGCCTGCAAATAAATAATTAAGACTAAACTTCTCCATTGAATTTAAACTTGAACATTGCTTTGGCAGAGAGAGTGTTTGATTTAAGTTTATGTGACATGTGTTTTATTTTTTTTTAGGTTGGGCCATGTCCCATCTGTCAACATGGAGGAGGCGTGCCTTATGACCCACACTACAGCCAGCTTCCAGGGGGTAGCTCTGCAGGTTTTGGTCAGGATAGCTGTTGTTAACAATGACAATGTAAATATGCTTAAAGCTAGGGTTGTTAGTCACAGAAAACTAGCATAACTAGCATGAATTTGAATGTAGCATGTCCTCAGGACTCTGTCTCCTCTGGGGAACATGAATCTGAAAGCTAAATTTAAAATGTCAACCCATATACTTATAGCCATGCTGCCAGCATTGACACTTTTATAGGGTCATGTTCTGCAAACAGTTCACATGAATCATATACATTTATAAAGAAACGTATTTCCACGTCCCTTTAAAGACACACATTCATGCTCAGCAACTTCCCTCTATAGCTCCTGTTCTCTGCTTTTGCCTAATGAGCAGCTGCACTGGAACAAGTGAAGGATAAGTGCTTCACTCTATGGCACCATAATAGTAATTGCTTGGGGGTTGCAATCTAATCCATTCATATCTATTCACCTTGCCCATCCAGATTTCCAGCTGACTTGCAACTCTCACATCATGGGCCTTTCACTCCACCTCTGACTGCCCATCACGGCTCTAAATGACTCTGAGCTCCTGTACTGGACCATAAAAGGAAAAAACATGAAACACCCATTTGTCTGTTCATTAAGGTGTGGCCATCCGATAGATAATGAAATTGTGCCTTTCATTAGCTCACTAATTGGTGCTGAATGGCTGCAGGGCCCATATCTCACCGCTGGACTGTGTATTGACTTCTAAGAATAAATGAGTGCTGTAATTTGAGGTTGATGATGGTGACTTGTGGCAGCTTTCAAATGCTATAATTAATACCCTGAGGACTGAGAAAGGCCTGTCAGATCTGACCCCTCAAGCGCTGCAAGGCTCAACTTCATGGTGTCAGCTAAAGTGGGTTCCAAACCCAATAACAAAAAAAATATAAAATGCTTTTGAGGCACGCTTTATTTATTATATTTGAATAATAGCTGCATAATGTAATGCACAGGCAATTCTATAAAAAGCGGTGAAAATTATAATTAGAAAAAGATTCTGCTCAGATGCACAATAACACCCACAATATGCAGCAGCTATACCATCAACACCCAAACCTCCCCCACCCAACACGCCCTCACACTCATTTGTGCCAGCACGCACGCAACCTCTTCTCACCCTTCAATTAGCCGCCTCATAATCAGCACTGGAAAACCTAGTCGAGACTCCACACGTGTGTAAGTGTGTGTGCGCCTTTGTGAAGGTGATGATGAGGGGCTGCTGGCAGATTGTGATGCCCCCCTTTGCCCCCTGTAGCGGGTTATCTTAGTGAGTGTGTCACATCCACAGGGAGGGAGGGAGAGAGAGAGAGAGAGAGAGAGAGGGAGGGCAGTGGGGACAGCCCTGTCAGCGCTGCAGCGTTATGTGTAAGAGAGTGTGCCTGTGTTAGCGGATGACTGATTGCACCCTGCCACAATGGCCCTGACTCCCCCTCCCTCTCCCTCCTCCTCACCTCGCCACAGCCCCCGACCATTAATTCTCCCTGGCACCCCTCCCCTCTGAAGCACTGGGCCCTCACAAAACATCCATTGAGCTGCCACCAAACATACAGTAACCTTGGTCGTCCCTTTCTATTCCTCTCTCTGTCTAGCTTTCTCTGGAGCCTCTATATCCATTTTCTCTCTCCGTCCATCTCTGTTTCTCGTACCTCCCCGTATCTGTTTCTCCCTCTTTCCATCTCTTTTTTCTGCCTCACCCTTTCCTCTGTGCTCCCTCACATGTGGGTCATGCATAGCAACGCTGAGTGGGTCTGGGAATATGGATTAAATGTGAGAATGGAAAATACTGTTTGTGTGTTTACACTTCAGTGCCTTGGTCGGCTGCGACAGACAGCACGCCAGCTCAGAGTGCTGACTCCAAATGGAAAAAACAAGGGGTCAGACAACTCGAGCCGTACAAGCGTTTTCCTCCGCTGCCTCTTCTAATGGTGCTGCGAGCTCTCCTCTGCAGGAGTGCATACAGTATGTGGTACAAAGACAAAGAACCAGAGAGGAAGAAACCACAGACAGGGCAGGGATGAGTGCTAAGTAGGTGAGAGGTGGTATTGGCTTTTAAATTAGCTGTCGTGCACCTCTTTTGAAATCATCCCCACTCTCAAATAAGTTACGGTCTCTCTTTCTCTGCTCCTGTGGCTAATGTGATTTGAGCATGAACCTGGTGTGAATGGATATATATCTGTGTGTGTATGTGTGTGTTCAGGCGACGGTTTGCTGACCATGACTCTTATTAGCACCGGATCAGTCATGCACATGTAGGCATGTAATTAACTGAGAAGAGAGGGGGGCACATGCGGGATAGGGAGAAGAGAAGGGGAGTAGAGCAGGAATGGAGGGGAGTACAAAGGGGGCAAGGTTGATTTATTATCCCATCACCTTGACCTCTGTGACTTGCAGATGCAACTCAATTAAGTGGACTTGGCCGGGCGTGCCTTCCACTGATCCACTCCTAAATGAGCCATCAGTCTGCTGCAGCTTCTCTGACTTCTTCTCCTTTCTCTACCTCCAATTATATTCAGTAGACAGAACCTAATGGGATGGGATGTGACATGCACTGACAGTGCAACTTTAAAAATAGTGCCTGCACTCTGCCAATTATTTTCAAAATACTGCTGATGTGATGATCATGCAGGGAAAGGAACCTTGCCTTTTGTTTGTGCCACTGCTGACTGTATCTTAATTACGTCCTCTCTTTCATACACACACACACAAGACATCTCTGTCAACTCTAATAATCATCTCGGAGGTTGTTGTGACTCCAGCTTATCACATGCGCGAGGGGCAAAATCAGTAATCACTGGAAGGTGTTTGAATGTAGCAAAATAAAGAGTGAGGTTTGTGTCATTTGAGATGAGACAGAGGAGGTCACAGCTCTTGCCATATCTGACAGAAAATGCGTTGATGATGGGGGGCAGGCACTACATGAAAGGTCAGGACAGTTGGATGAGTATTTCAGCAGCGTATGTGATGTCAGCAGCAAAGCCACTCTGTGAGCTCCTGGGAGGGCTTCGACCTTTAAAACAGTACTTTTTTAAGCCTGATCTTCCAGTTTCACTGTTTCTGTTGAATGACTCCCTTTCAAAAGGAAAAAGGCAGATTTCATGAGATACCTTAGGTTTATGTTAGGTTAATGCTCTCCCTGCATACTGGTTAACAGTCCAGATTCTCCCCTAAAGTGCAAAAGAAAGATTTTCTGGACTGCTGAATATCGGTTAAGCTCAGCAGCACAGAACTGAGGATTATGAAAAGTTATGTGTTGGTTCACTGCTTCTGAAAAATCATGAACATATATGTAAAATAGCCATTCTAAGCATAAAATGAGGAATAATTCTGCACCTTTCAAGCCAAAACTAACCAAACTTTTGTCAAAAATTGATTTTAAGGAGAATTTTGGCAACACTTTCAGAAGAGCTACCATGTTCTTTAGAAAATTTTAGGCAAAGAGCGAGCACAGGTGTAAGAAATGTTCAGTTAATCAATTATAAATTGAACAGCCAATCTCTTTTTTTCCCCACAATTTTGCCATCTCTCCGACGGAACATTGTCATAAATTTTACACTGACCTGCAAAAGCTTTGGAAATATGGTCCTTCTTCCATTCCCAGGGTTGGTCATACTCATCAGCCGGTCGCTCATCATCTTGAGGCAGCCTGCTGCTCTCCTTGCCCTCCTCCTGAGCTTCTCCATACACAAAACCCAGGCGCTGGCCTCGCTCATCTTCATAGGGGGTGTCATAGAGCTGCACTCCGCCCCGAGGTCTCCCTCCTCCTGGTCCTCGCTGCAGCTCTGTTGATGCATATGCAAAATAGCAAATATTCAAACCATTCATGCATGGAGAAATTCAAATCTTCTTGAATGTGTTGCATACAACCACTCAGTAAGAAAAAAAACACCATCAGCACAAAGTAATTATATTTGCCAGTGACGATGAAGTTCCCCAAACATGGCATTGGTTTTATTCTGAGCTTAAAGAAAATCAAAACGCCTGTTGAGCTCTGACATGACTTGAATTAGAGGAGGGAGACAAATGATGTTTGCACAGCTTGCTGTGGGCTCAGAATCTCATATAGAGGGGCTTAAAGAGGCCCGGGGTTTGATGCTGAGTAGCAACACTGTTGATAAGCTGTGGAGTGTAGACCAGCCCCCCTTCTCTGGTCCATCATGGATCCCAGCAGCAATCCAAGATGGCTCACAACAGCATCCATGTTGCCTGTTTAACATTTTCATCAAATTCTCAGTGGGCTACGACCGGAAAACGATTCTCAGCACCTGTAACTGTTGTGAGGAGTCAAATATGGCTGCAAGATAAAAGGCTTTAATGATGTTGATGCAGGCAAGGGGCTGAAATCAGATTTCTGAATGCATCAATGGAAGTCCTATGGAAGCTACAGGAGTGGTAATAACCAATGGCTCTTTGATTTGTTGACCTCAAAAATGTACCTTTTAAAAAACAGGTATAACAGAAGAGGAGAAAAAGGGGTAAAAATGAAGAAGTAGGCATCTTTTATGTACACAGCCAGCAGCCGTGCACTCATGTGAGAAGAGAGGAGGACTAAATGGAAGGGTTCACGGTGAGCGGCAGAGAAAAAACTTTAACCTTCACACGATATGACACCCTGTAGTCACCATGGCGACCAAGAGGAGACCCTGGGGAAAGGCCCTGAGGTTATGCAGAAGAGGGTGGAGAGGAAAATGGAGAGAGGAGAAGCAAGGAGAAGGAGAAGAAAGAAGCAGGAGAAGGAGGAGAAGGAAAAGGAAGCGGTGAGGGAGCAAGGAGGAGGAGCGGGGTGATGGGGGAGAAGGACAGGGGAGGGAGGGAGGTGAGGGAGGAGAGGGGGCGGGGGGTCTGTCATCGTTTGATGTTAAGTCATTGAGACAGAAGCACAGCGGGGCTGAATGCTGCTCTACCTGCGCTGGCAGCCCGCAGTGTCAGCGGCAGCCTGGAGATGGAGAAGATGAAGGTGGGGAGATAAAAACAGGCGTGGAGGTAATAAAATGAGAAATTTGTAGGAAACATGATGCAGGAGGGGGGGAGGGATGGAAATTTCACAGAAAGGTGAAAGAGGTTGGAAATTGAGGGAAATGAGGACCAGAAGGACTGAGAAGTGTTAGGCATACAGATGCAGGAAATTGAGGCTTGCCGTTTTCCCGATAAACTAAACAATAAACTGAAAATGTCTTTTTTTTAACGCCTAAAATTCCTATCTAAAAATACACAGGTGTCTTGTCAGGACAGTCTTTGTTAGAGATAATTACTATTCCAATCTCACATCTGTCTTCTCCGCTCTGCTGTTTTCATGAGCAACAACTGACAAAGAGACAGACAGACAAAAGCAGGCAGACAGACAGCCCTGAAGTGACAGCATCAATTCAAAGTCACAGAAAGAGCCGAGACAATGCTTTGCCAAACGCTCTGCCGTCACCCACAAGAATCTCATCTCTCCAATGGCTTCATCGAGCTGCAGAGAGAAAAGGCTTCTCTCAAAGATTATTCGCTTTGAAAGAAAAACAGATGCATCTCTCCCTTTTATTCTCATACTACTGAATTCATTTGATCACCAAAAAAAAGGTGGCATAAGTGACAGAAAAAGGGGAGGACAGGTCAGACAATTTGCCCAGGGACGGATGAGGGAGAAAGCCAGACTCCCCTCAGGGCCAGAGAGAGCCCTTGAGATGGGGAGAGATACAGAAATGGAGGAAGAGGAGGAGGAGGACGAGAAGGAGGAGGAGGGGGGCTTTTACACTAAATGACTAGGACACAGCAGTGAGAGTGCAGGGGAAAGGGGCAGACAGAGATGTTATGGGAGGAGAGACAAATGGAAAATGATAGATGCGTCAGGATCATGTGGGTGAGAATCATGGGGGAGGAGGAGGAGGAGGGGGTCTGATACTGGATATAAGGTAGACATCTGTAAAAGAAGACTTTTTGTGAGGCCCAAAGAGGAGTCTGTCGAGGATGAACTAGAAACATGTAGAGCTTTGTACTTACAAATGGACTCATTAAAGTAGAATTAATGAGCAGAAGTGCATTAAAACCTGTATTTTTAGAACAAAGACCTGGGAACATGGAAATAAGACTACAGTACTCTAACTTAGGTATAAAGAAAAGGAACATATTTTATTCATAATTTGGTAAGACTTACATGTAATAAATGTAATCTTGCAGATTTTAACATCAGGTAAAAGGTTTTGGAAGTCCTTTCACATTACTCAACTGAAAAACGAAGCAGTAAAATGAAAGATAACTGGAACTACAATCCATCCATCTGTGATAACATCATGACTCACAAGAGGCTGACTGACGAGTACGAAAAGTTCACTGACCCGTTATGACCCTCTGGGCCTCATACGGTTCCATGTAGCCGTTGTTCTCGCAGGGAACGGGTCCGTGATCTGGTTCTGGCCTGTGATCCAAGCGTGCATCGAATGGGTCAGAATAATCTGTGTCTCCTGCCAGAGGAGCTGACGGCACCACCTAAAGGACAAAACACATTTCTTCATGTGAAAACCCAGTTTTCTGTAAATGAACATTAACCTCATTCTACACCACTTAGAGAAAAATTTCCAGTGTTTTGTTTTTACGTGAATATAAACATGTAGTGTTAGTATGGAAGAGGATTAGGGCCACTGAAAAAGAAATTTTTTTTTTCCCATTATTCTCACTTTAATCTCAGAATTCTGACTTTTTTTTCTCAGAATTCTGACTTTAATCTCAGAATTCTGACTTTAATCTCAGAATTCTGACATTTTATCTTAGAACAATAATAAATAAAAGAATGTATTGGACCTTAATTTATTTATTTTTTCAGTGGCCCTAATCCTCTTCCATATGTTAGCATGCATACTGGCATAAAGAGTTGTAATTTCAGTCACAGGCTGAAACGATGAATTCAGCTTTTATTGAGTGTGAAGATCAGCTCTCTATAAAACCTCTGCTTCTACTTGAAACACTTGAATTAATGCTTCCTTCGTTCTAGGGGTTGTTTGGTGATTTGGAGGATTCAATCTGTAGCATGTAAAACTGCTATAAAAGAAGGACTATGACACAGACAATAGCTCATCAAGACCTGAGATAGTGAGAGCAGCACAAGAAAGCAATCACATCCTCACTGACTGGCACGTTAAATACATGTTTGGTTATAGCCAAAACCATTATGGAGTATCATCAGGACTCTAATTTGCACCTTTGGTGAGCAACATCATAAAACCACACGAATGTCAGATGTAAAAAATAGCTCCCTCTTAAAAGCCTTTAAAAGGGAACAACATCTTTATTGCCACATTTAAGCAACATGCAACGCAGCAATAAATCACTCTGTCTGAGGTTGATGTGATTTTTAGGTGGAGACCACAGAGAGTGAAAAGGGTGCTGGTTGGCTGCGGGGAGCATTTGTTCCTCCATGCAAGCACAGGAGGAAAGCAGTGGTCACCTGGCACGCTGACAGCTACAAAGGCAGCCATATGGTCA
The DNA here is from genome assembly GCF_009762535.1 of Notolabrus celidotus. Taxonomy (NCBI): domain Eukaryota; kingdom Metazoa; phylum Chordata; class Actinopteri; order Labriformes; family Labridae; genus Notolabrus; species Notolabrus celidotus. The sequence continues at coordinate 16,555,752 of NC_048273.1, read as the reverse complement.
CACGCACACTTACTGTAAGCACACGCATGCCGACAAACACATATAAAAGCTCTCCTTTCATTCCTCCAGGTGACATAGAAAATCACTGAAGCAAGTCTCACTCCCCAAATTCCGGCTAAACTCACACACAACACGCCCTCAAAAAATTACATCCTAATCCCATGTTGTTTCGGTAACAGGATACCTATCGATGCACAGGAATCTGCAATGTTAATTAGAGTGCGGATGTTCCCACAGAGGCTGGGAAATTAATGAGAGCAGGAGAAGAGTGGGGAAGAGAGGGGGAGCTATCGACTCAAGTTAAGACTATTACTTCCATCCACTTTAGGACTTTTCGCACTTGTAGCATTTTCCATGAGCAGAGTCATGGATTTAACTGCTGCGCTGAAGAGCCTGAAACACTTCTTAACGGACTCAGCATATGTGAGCTGAATTAATGTGAGCATCATTTTCTTGTAAAACTTTTGCTTCTTCTCCAATTGCTCTCTCAACATCTGTTCTCCTGTTTCTGTGTCTGTGTTTTCTACAAAACAACAGGCACAGGAAAGCACTGCACCCCTGATGACAGAGTATGAATTATACCTCCCACAGCCCTCGGCATATCATCATACTGCAGGCTGTAAAGGCGCCCTACATGTGCACATATGGGGGTCCTCTCTCAGCTTGCAAAACCAAACCCCATTTATTATTTATGGAAGGACATAAACTCATGGGACTGTGACCCTCTCAGACTCAATGGCCCGCTCAAGCTATCAATAATACTTCCTTCCATCTATGGCAGCAAATTTATGTCCCACGTGGGATGTAATGTGATTTATGAAAAGAATGCAAATTTGTGACATACATTACCAGACTTTTACTTATGGAGGCTGATCAATAAAGCTGTCACAAAGATGGAAATGTAGAACGAAGGAGAAGTGGAAGAGTGGTTTTATCGTCAGCCACTTACTTGCTTCCTCCACTTTACATGAAAGCAACCACGTAAAAAAAAAATCATCTTTCATCACCTGCTTTTTGCCCTCACCACCCTACAGACACATGCTGAAAAACTGAGGCTCTTACAGGCTCTTGCTGGTCCTCTAAAGAGATAGCACTGAGGAGGATCTTGGTGCGCCCCAGCTCCTGGGAGTCCACTTTGATCAGTCTGTGTTTGGGAGATTTCATGTCCACACCGGGTGTCTTCAAGGGAGACCCATAAACAGGTGTGGCAGGGTCAGAAGTCCCAGATTCGCCCCTGGATCTTTCAGACTCCTCATATGGATCCTCAAAGTCCAGGTCCCTCTGTAGGCGGTACGCTTTGAGGATCTCGCTCTCTGTGTAGTCTGGCGTGGGCGGCTGAGGAGGCACCTTCCTGCTGCCGAAGCTCAGGTAGTCTTTCAGCCACTTGGCCATGGCAGCTCTGCTTCTGCTGGAGTGAGAACAGGAGGCTGCAGGAGAGGGCACACAGGGACACACATGTGGATTATTGACCTTATCCTGTGATGAGATTCTGTGAGACTCACGAGGGTTTTCAGGGCAACATAATCAAAAGATTAAAGAATAAATAAATGTTTTACTACTGCAAAAACAATATTAATCCACAGGTCCTGATCCACTCTTTATATCTGAGCTGACAACTTTCTCCCTTGCTCACACACCCACAATCAGCACTGCGTTTACATGCACTCATGTGACATTAAACTACACCAACAGCTGGGCTTTACGCACGCCTTTTGTTTTATGCAGGGGGCAATAACTCCTGGCATCTGGACTTTGCCCAAAGGCTGCAATTACATTTCACAGCCCTATAATAAAGTCTGATATAAACTGATACAAAAAAAATGCAGACAAGGACTGAAAGAGTGTGAAAGGCAATCAAAGAATTGAAAGTTGTATTTTAACATTTTGTTTGATTTTCTTTTTAGATTTAACTAAGAGTTCCAACTGATTTGAAAAGCTTGCCAAAAAACGCTATTTTTTTTTAATTTTACTAACACCAAAAAAAATTGACATAAGTCTCACTGTGTAGCTTTTGCTCTGTGAAGAAGGCACATTACTTACCAATACTATTCAGTCCTTCAGCCACTTTGGACGGTTCATTTCGCGTTTCTCCATGTCGATCACAACAAAACGGCACAGAGAAGTGACAAACTCTGCTCCTGCTCTCGCTTTTTATTCCAAAAAAAAAGAAAGAAAAGACAAAGAAATGTTTCCCTTAAACAAAAACAAGAGCGCTGAAATCCTCTGGAGCTCCTCTTGACGACTGACGGCAAACGTGTGCGAGTGAAGAGAGCAACTACAGCTCCGAGACAAACTCAACCGAGCGATTAAAGGGGAGGTGCTTCATTCCCAGAGGACTATCCTCCTATTCTCTTTCACAGTCAGCCGACCGTTCATTCATTCATTGAAATATCTGCACATCACGCCGGCTGCAACAAGAGATACAAATCCTCTTTCAAACCCACAACAACTGCACAGGGAGAACAAATGAAGAAGAGAAACTGAGAGGAAATAACAGTTTGCACGAATGCGCTCCAGAGATGTGAATTATTTATTAGAATGGCATCACTGGAGAATTTCCCTCTTGTAGCTCCAATGGAGGTTTTTTATTTTGAATTATGTTGTAACTTTAGGTTTCTATAACTACAAAAGCCTGAAGGGTTAACAAATCTGTAACTGCTTTTCTATAAATAGGGCTTGTTGAAAGAGAAGACTCCCAGCATCCTTCAAGTTTAGATAGAGGTGTAGACACACAAAAAAAGCAGTTAAGCCTGTCCACTCTGATGAAAAACAACATATCGTTGAGTGTTTGTTTCATCCCTCACTCTGAATGAGTTTCATCCTCTCACAGATGTCCCATTATCCTGGGTCCAAGCTTTAAATTGGATTGTGTGCTACAGTGGGTAAGGCCATCTAAGTCTGTTAAAAGACCGTAAACGCTTCTTTCTTTACGACACTCATGAGCTCACTTTCTCCCAGGGGCGGGAGCCTGGATGAGGTCATTGAGCTTGAATCCACCCCCACTGCTATCACCACTGCCATCAACATCTTCCTGTCAAGACCTTCACATCCCTCTGCATGATCGTCTTGTCCGTGTGCTCAAGTGTTCCCTGAGTACTGGATTCAAATTCACTCGTATCTATTTAAAATAGAAGTCTTACAGTGTTGGGGAGAGCTGAAGTCCTAGAGGGTGTGTTACTGAAGACAGGTCCCTGCAGTCCAGTTTGTATCTGTTTTAGTGATGAAGAAGTAGGGAACTTGAGGACAGGATCAATTTCTCAACATTAGTGAGAGCCAAGGGCCTGTCAAATTTGTTTTACAGCAGAAAAAAGAAGTCCTCCATGGTTCCTGTTTTATGTCTCACTTCTGCTGCACAGCTGTCCTCCCAAAAGGTTGGTTTTTTTAAACGCTGACAGAACAAGATCCTGAGAACACCTTAATCCTGTGGGAACGAGATCCGTATGTTGTGAGGATAGGTTTTTATCATGTGGGAGAGTGATCAATATGCTGTGTGAAGGGCCGTGTCTTCTGGAGATCAGCTTACTTAGATCTTGTTGGCACAACACAGTATAGAAGAAGTGAACGTTTGCAAGTAGAAATGCTGCTCCTGTATGAGAATATGTTCTTCCAACAAGTTAAAATGACAGAAAAGTAATTCCTTCTCTCATATGATTGAAAGACTCTCTTTTGGTTCATCTAGGCTTCTGTAGCCATCCTTACCAACATTTTCCTCTCTTTGAATCATTTCTCTTGTATTATCTTTCAATACTTCAGAAACATTCCCCTTATCCTTCCTCCTCTGAGGTGTACACCTTCTTTTTTCATCTGCACAATCCCTCCAGTCTAAACGCCACTTTTAACCCTCCAATCCAGAAACATACCAAGCATACATTTTAAATCAGTTTCCATCTAGGCCAAGGTGAGCGCAAGAGCTGTGGGAAAGATTAAACTGAACAAGAGGTGGAAAACCAGAGACACGCACACGCACACGCACACATGCACACACACACACACACACACACACACACACACACACACACACACACACACACTCAGCGAGATGAGGACACATGGAGAGCACAGAGAAAGAGCAGAAATGGAAAATCCGGACACATCCCAGTGAGTGAAAATCTCAGTCAGAAACGAGTCATTGTGTTTTTGCATTGGGAATAAACACTGCTGCATAGGAGTCAAAGATTTAATTGAATCACACAGACACAACAAGGCGCGGTGGAACATTTCAAAATTAATAAGACTCCCTCATTATGAAGTGCTAAATATGGATGTGACATTCCCTCTGAACTTCAGCTCTCAGTTGTTGCTCTTTTCATCCTGCTGAATGGCATCATTTCTGAATCTAAACAATTCACAAACATGCTGCAGAGCATCTGTGGCTGAAGGCAGTCATGAGCAGCTTGACACACATCATTATCGACTCTGTTTCAGAATCGTGCATGTTACTTCAAACTGTTGATAAGTCAGCGGTTTCAGACGAATTTTGGGATGGAAAGATGCTCCACAGACTTGTAGCCTACTGGGTTCTGTATTTCCCTTTGCCTTGTATTTACTGCCCTCATTTGGTGGTTTGTGTGTACTGCACGTATCCAGTCAGAAAAGTCAACAGAGGCAGGTCTCATTTAACTTTAAATTAGAGAAAATGTTGAATGACCATTCGTTCATGGCCAAAATCTGGGTAATGTAGTTTATAACATAGGCCTATATGAAACAAAACAAAGGCCAAATGCCAGCGCCTTCTAAAATCTTTCACTTAGTTCAAAGCTCAGTGGAACTCAAATTTATTGAGTATAGGGTTGCAAAATTCCGGGAATTTTCAAAGTTGGAAACTTTCCATGATAATTAACGTGAATTTATGGGAATAAACGGGAGTAAACCAGGAATTTACTAAATTGAAGGTGGGCTCTTAATAGAATCAGAATCAGTATCAGCTTTATTGTCCAGGTATGCTTGAACACACAAGGAATTTGACTTAGGTAAACTGTGCTCTCTTTGTACAAGGCATAAGAATAAGACCTACAAATAAAAATAATAACAATAACATCAGCTATAAATACAAAAGAACAACAAATAGGCATGACTAATATGTACAGGCTAAAATAATATGATAATAGGGAACTTAAATATAGTTGGGGGAAATATATTTTAGCATAATCCTGACTAAAACAGATTTCATGCAAGTACAGTTGAATATCTATACTATTCCTCAATCACATGCACATAGCACACTGCTTACTGCAGGGCTATTGACCCCACGCCCCCTACATGCACTGTGCTTTCCTCCATCACATGCACAGATGATTTCTAGAATCCTGGACCACAATTTTGAGCTCAGAGCACAAGACTATTGAAGCCACACATCTGAGCCTGTGGACTACACAAACTGAGTTTTTGATGATATTATGTGGTAATATATTTAACAAATTTGATGTTTTGTACTAATGTTTACCTTACAATTATCAAATGTAATTGTATTATTTTGGATGGATGTCTGCTTGTAACAAAACAAATATTTAAGCTTGGATATGATACCTTTCCATTAAATTACCCTCATTTCCCAGTGAATTCCGATAATTCCTATGGAAAGTTTACAATTTGGAATATTTCCAAAATTCCCCAGCTTAACTTCCCATGGAAATTTACAGGAAACTTTCCGGAAATTCACCGGAAATGTTCCACCCCTTTGAAACCCTATTGAGTAATATAACAATGTTGTCCCTACATTTGATTCTTTTCACTCACCTCACACTGTCACTGTAGTCCGAAAGTACGGACTTCCGGGTCCAGCTTTTCCGGTGTTTCCATTGGTTGAACTCTACTTTATTTTTCAGTGATTGGCCAGGTAAAAATGTCCAAAACAAGGAACTTTACCCTAACCCCCTGTGTCAAACTGTTAGCTTGAGGCATTGCTAAAACGAAGCACACCGACAGGACAACCAGCTGTAGGTAAATGAATGTTTCTCTTTCTGTTGACTTGTCTGTCGAGCACAAAATTACAGCTTCACGTCTCGGCACGAGCTTTTATCATCAATCATCTCCAATCAAATGCTGATCCGGCGTTTTGCGCATTGCTGATTGGTTGATTTACGGGGAGGGCGGGCGCATTCCTGTTATGTGCGATGCAGCAGTGACTTCAGTATTTGACTGTGAGTAGCTAATGGGACAGACGAGACACTCACCTGATACAGGACTGTCCCCCACAGGTAGGCTGCATGTTTCAACAGCTCACTTTATAGCAGTATACTTGCATTAGACTTGCCAGCATGTTGTTAATATATTTAATATATTTATATATTATGTTATATATTATGTTTTTAAAAGTAAACTTAAGAATTACCTTTGTAATCTAGCTTTTAATTTGGATTAATTTATTTTAGCCCTGTACTGCATTATTATTATTTTTACTATTTTTATTATTATTTTAATCATTTATTTAATTTAATTATTTATTTATCCATTATTTCTTGTATTCTTCTGATCTTGTTAACGCTACCTTATTTTTTTAACTTTTCTTTCCACTCTTACTTATTTTATTAATTTACTGTGTTGATTTTATTTTATTTTAAGTATTTTATTTATAATGCTTCCTTTTATAATTTTACCATTGCTGTTGTTTTCTGTCGCCCTGTTATTCTGTGAAGCACTGTGGGCTGCATGTTTGTATGTATGAAAGGTGCTTTATAAATAAAGTTGAGTTGAGTTGTGTTGAGTTAAAAAAAATGTTACAACCACATGTTGACATGTAGCAGGGACTTCTGTTGATGATGATTGAGACAAGGGTTATTAAATGAAAAGCCTAATTGAGACAAAACAAGCTTTAACTTTTACCTACCTCCTTTTTTTTTTTTTGCAGTGTTCATCTTTAAACAGAAGATTTCAAACCATTATGAAGAGTTTGAAGGCAAAGTTTAAAAAGACTGAGGTAAGAGCCACCTGTTTTAGGACATGTGGAGCTTTACAGCTTTGTATACTGAAAAGTTGTTAACCTGTTTGCCATCTGTAGCCAACAAGCTCTTTAGATATATACGTTATTTCGCTGTGTATTGGCCTGATATTATAGCTGCTCTACATGAAGTAGTCATTTATTAAGATCACAGGTTGGATCCCATTTTTTGTATATGGGGGGCACTTGGTTTCATTTTCACTGAGCAGCAGGAGAGCAGGGCTGTCTCCAGACTGTTGCTATAACCAGTGATCTCAGGTAGCCTTCAATTATTCACAGGTGCCACACACACATACACACACATGCATGAGCAGTGAAAGATTCCTCACTTTCCTGCTGTCGCCTCTGTGAAACCTAATGTAACTCGTTAGGACTTTTTAATGTGGGAGCTATAGGCTTGTCTTCCAGTCGACACCTCTTCCTGCTTCATGTTGCTAATTCCTTGTTACATGCAAACAGAAAAGTAGCAGCTGTTTGCTTGAGATTGTTATATGAGAATTCAGATCCTGATGATGCCCTCAAGCATCATTAAAACCTTTACCTTATAGAGGAATCTATCTCCTTGTTACTGCTTAGCCACCAGAACATTTCTGACAAGTCTAAAGCTGACAAGATGCATCATGTAAAAGCTGCTCAGGGAGGTCTGTCATTTGTTACAATCAAACTATCCATCTGTCAACCTGACAGATATGATTTCTTGAAGTCTTATGTACACACACAAAGGTTTCCCATGTATAAGAGACACATTGCACCCCATTGCCTTACAGCATTTTTAGCGTGTTTGTTTGTCTCATAGTATCCCCTCCTCCCTGTAAATAACAATCCAAACCTTCCGAACAGAGCCAGCTCGGTTTCTCTCCTTTTTGCTGAGTCCTCACATCACACAGGCCCTGCTCTGTAACTGCAGAGAAACAGAACTACGGTACAGAATGACGCTGCCAGTGGGATACTGTACAGGACCTGACCAAAAAAATGTTAATAATGGAGAGAAGGAGGAAGCCTGCCCCAGAGAAGAAGAAATTAATAGGTTAGAGAAAAGAGGACATTGAGGGGAGGACGGAGGTGGCTGCATGTGTGTGTGAGGTGCAGGGTGCTGAAGATTGGCCGTGTCCCTGTGCCGTGTCTGTGCTAGCTGCCGAAGCAGGATGACAGGATCATGTTTGGGATGCGGAGAGGGAGCAGTGCACTCGAAGATGTTGTGAGGAGAGCAAATAGCAGTAACACTTTTGTTATGCCTGAGTTTTAAGTGGGTCGATATTCAGTTCATCAGAGGATTAAAAATCACTGCTATGTTGATCACTGAGACGCAGTTATGACCTCTAAAGGGTATGTCGGAGAAACTTATGGGTAGCAGAGTTCTCTGCAGTAACTAGTGTGCATGTGTGTATTTGAGATTGAGCCAGGATACAGTGTGAATTGTCAGTCAGGACACACAGTGGTGTCTCAAAGCTCTCTAGCCGTATTTAGTTAAGTGTTGATGCCCTGCTAGCTGGTATGGATCCTCAGCAGCCTGTTTTTAGCCTGATGAAGCGACTCTGTCCTTGCTTCAGTCTGCTGCCGCTGCCAGTAGGTATCTTCTCTCTTTGAATGTTATTATAGAATAATGAAAGGAGGTTGATTAGTTTTATTTGTTTCTTATCAAATGGATTTATGTCTTATAAATACTTTATTATAACTTGTAAAACTGTTCTAAAGCAGCAAAAAAAACACCACATCTTATATATCACTATGCTGCATATTCATCTGTTCTTTTTTCTTGCATGAAAAATGCATTTGGTATCATTTTCCCACGGGTCGGTTCAGGGTGCTGACCTGTCCTCTGCCTTGCCCCCCTCAGAGTCAGGACTGGAATAAGAGTGATGAGAGGCTCCTGCAGGCTGTGGAGCAGAATGAGCCTGACAAAGTTATGGCTCTCCTCATCAAAAAAGGTCTCTGTCCTACTAAACTGGATGCTGAGGGCAAGTCAGCGTGAGTTCGACACATTATTTACTCATTTTTCAGTCACTGAGTGTTGATTATTGTGAAAAAAAGCTATTTCTTGTAGAACAAGCAAAACTTTTTATGGCACTTAAACTGAGTTGCAGTTGGAGTTTTGAAGTTTCGGGAATTTCACTTTAAACAGAAACCATTTCCCATTTCTCACCTGTAATCACTCATGATGTGTGTTGTCCTTCAACGTCTGGCAGGTTCCACCTTTGTGCATCCCGAGGCCGGCTAGACTGTCTGGAGGTCATCATCGCTCAAGGAGCAGATGTGAACGTCACTGATGGTGCTGGTAGGGTATTTTATCACCCAATCAAAAGTTTTTATCTCACCACCCAAGGCTGTTGACTCGTGTGTTATGGACTGTTCATGAATGTCTGTCTATACCTGCTTCAAGGCTTCAGCGCTCTGCACCTCGCAGCCAAAAACAGCCAATCAGAGTGTTTGAAGAGACTCTTACAGGTGAAAAACTAAACCACAGCATACTCAGATTTCTAACAGCCTTTGCTTTGCATTGCTTTTAGCACAATTGATTTTTCTGTTGCTGTGATACCTCTATTTTCACTGACAGGAAGGATTAACAGTGGATTGCACTGATAGCATTGGTAGGACAGCGCTTCATCATGCAGGTAACAGTGACAAACTGCAATACAACACTAGTTTGGTAACATGACAGTAAAACGGCATGCAAATATATCCCATTCAACTTTTTGAGGTATCAAAAATGAGTCAGTGTCAAAGAAAACTTTACTAAAAAGCTGAACTTATATTAATCCTTTATCTATCATTTAAATTGTAATGGTTTGTGTTCATGTTCTGTATGTTGTTACCTGATGGAAACCATTGTTTTGTTTCTTCCATGCAGCAGTCAGTGGCTGCTTATCTTGCACTGAGACCCTGTGGGACTTTAAAGCTAGTCTGGATGTCCAGGATGAGGCAAGCTAAAGAGTTTATTTGCATTATTTTAAGCTTTATTTCACTGACTTTTAATTTGCTATAACCGTGGTCTGGATTTTGTGATAATCACCTGTGTCTCTCTGTCAGGACGGGGCCACTCCTCTGATCCTTGCAGCACAGATGAGCAGAGTGGAGCTTTGTGCTTTTCTGCTGGGCCGAGGCGCCGATGCAAACATTCAAGACAACCAGGAAAGGTAAAGGACTGTTAATGCTAACCTCCCAGACAGATTCTCTCCTCCTCTGTGTGGCAGTCAGGGTTTGTGGAGACAGTGGGGCCACTGCTGTGTCCCCAAATTATCTCAGTGCCTGCTCTCTTGTAGTTGTGGCAGAAGCTTTGACGGACAAAATGACAGTGTTTGACAGTGGGGGCTTGCTGAGCCCAACCGGGGCACTAAAACAGCTCCTTTAGCTTCACTATAGAACCAAACACCACATGAGGACAATTCTCACAGAATTTGGGTTGTCTGGGTAAGGACAGAGTAAGGATTCCTGTTGAATGCCTCTTGTCTATGGGGTGGGTTTGGAAGGATGCAGGTTGGGACCTCCTGCAGGGGCCAACGTCTTTCATTTCTGACTCAGATATCTCTCTGTAATGGATGATTAGAGAGTTATCCCTTTGTAAACAGAGTAAAAGATCGATATAAGGGTTTCTCATAATAATAATAATAATAATAATAATAATAATAATAATAATAATAATAATAATAATACATTTTATTTATATAGCGCTTTTCAAAAAACTCAAAGGCAATTCACAAATAACACACATTAAAAGACAGAATAAAAGAAACAAAAATAGAAACACAGTGGATATAAAACATTAACAGTTAAAAGCAGTTCTGAAGAGGTGAGTTTTCAGCTGGGATTTGAAAGTTTGTAGGTCAGTGGAGTTGCGTGTCTGTTTGGGTGGAGAGTTCCAGAGGGCAGGAGCAGCAATGGAGTACGCCCTGTCGCCCCAGGCTCAGGTTTAATACGATTCTTAAGGGCCTTATGATTCATTAAATTGTGCTGCAGTTCACCGTGCAAAATAACCTAAATGTTGTAGTCAGGATTATTTTATTACAGTTCAAAATGTTGTAGGTTGAAAGTCTAAAGTTCTTGTTTTGTTAATTGCAGGTCTGCATTGATGCTGGCGTGTGAGAGCGACAGTATGGAGACCGTAGAAGCTCTACTGAGAGGTGGAGCCAACACACAGCTTGCAGACGCTCTTGGACATAAGGCCATGGACTATAGCATAACTACAGGCAACCAAAGCATCATTCATATGTTGGAGAATGGAGTCCCTCCAGGTAAGAACAAGGCCTGTTGTCTATTTTTTTTCCGAAGAGGTAGTCACGGTTAAAGCTGTCACATGTTTTTCAACCTGAGTGTGCAAACCTTTGAGTAACTGCCTTGCTCTATTATTGTATTATTATTTATCAAGCAATATTAGGTTTGTGAAAACAAGTGGAGTTAAAGTCCAATGATAGTAAATGGCATCACTATTCAGCAAATGTGGCTGCAGAGTCTTACAGATTGTCAGCCTCTGCGTAAGGCTTTCGTGTGTCTGTGCTGCTCTGGATCCTGGTGGTGTCTCTGCTCCCCCAGGAAGCTACTGTAATAGAAGGAAGTGGATCAGGAGGACAGCTGGGTGTGATTCTAAAGGGGGTTTCAGAAAAAGAGAGAAAGGCCTGTTCCACTTTTATCTCCCAACAAAGACACCGCTGATATACGGAAAACAGATGTGGTTGTAAAAAAAAAAGAGGTGAAGGAAAAAAACTCAGTGTGCACATGATGTCTGACCGCCTTCATTTTATTCTATGATTGGAGGTTAGGTGCATTAATCACACTGATATGACCTACATGTTAGGAAAGTGGCACAAAGTGAGTGTATATAGTTGCATTGGTTAAGAGTTTTAAGTGTACTGCTCTGTCTCTTCCTCTCTGCATACGTAGCTGCTGAGGGCGCAGCCGAAGAGGTAATGTTGCATAGCTGTGTGATGGATCACTCCCTACATCAAATGAGATCATGGCCTTCTTTTTTTGCCGATCATATTGTGCATGTTTTCCAATATGAGGTCATTGTTTTTGTGGTCTGCTCTCTTTTCATTGGCTTGTGTTCCCTTTTGTTGCTGACCATGTCTTATCTGAGTTCCCTCTGTTTTCCCATTTTTTTTAAGTTGAGCTTGACCTCTGCTTGTCTGTGATCACCCTTCCACTCCCATGCAGCCTCCCCAAATCCCCTCAGGTGCCTCATCAGTGCAAGGGGGAACAACCCCCCGCAAAAGGAAAGCTCCTCCACCGCCCCGCTCTCCTCTGCAGGTACTGTGAGAAGCAACCTCTCAGTGGATGTACCCTCACAGCCTTATTAGTGTAAATGAAGACTGTATTGACCTATATTACTGGTCCCCTGCCTTCAGGTGGAAAGCAGTGTCTACTACCAACACCCCTAATGGCTTACAGTATCTTTCAATTGTGAACTATGGAATGATATGATTCCCCCTGACCAAATTTATCAGTTGACATCGTTTTAGTAGAAGTAGAATTTTTCAGGACAAACAAAAATATTGGTCTCAAATTAATATTGCCCTCTCTCACTTTAAAACAGTTGGCCAATATTGTATAATGTGACAAGAAACAAGGTATAAATGTGTCCGTATTGATGCTAATTAATAAGAACCCATTAATAGATATGTAGTACAGATTGCCGCTCAGGGGTTAATCACAAAAAAACTTGTCTTTAATAACTTGGTGTATTTTATTCTGCCTTCAATCCCAAAAGATCCCAACTTTGCCTCCCACTCCACGGCCAAGGAGTCCTGCTCCATCTGCCCAGTCCCCTGAGCCCCTGTCCTCAGTCCCCTTCTCCACAGCCTCCAGAAACACAGCAGCAGGGTAGCCTGTACATTTCTCCTC